>NW_009260786.1:422931-450079 GCF_000687185.1 Egretta garzetta
CCCTTGGTGGATGATACCCATGGCTTTATGGTATGTCGGCTATTTGATGGTAATTGCCTGTGTAAATAGATTTGCCCCACCTGGTAAATTCAGGGTAATGTTATTGTAGTTCCCAGTGTAGTTGTGGTGATATATATCGTAGGTTGCAAATCATGCCCTAGTCTCTTCATACTAGGTTGTTTTTTTAGCTGCAGCACCAGTATATTTTGGAGTGTCCATGCCCGGAGATGCTTATGGTCAATGGGCACTCTGATAGCGTGGACAAGCTGCCATGTGAAGCCTGGCTTTTTGGATGGCAAGTGCAGTTGGTATATAACACTTTATTTTGACCTTATTTGCCCGTTGGGCAAGTCAACCTCACTTGTTATTGCTTTCTTCCTTGAGGGCAAAGCAGCTTTCGTCTCTTGGGAGATGAAGTCAGCTTCTGGAAGCTTACATTAACAGCCAAATCCCAACTATAGTTGAAGTGGAACAAAATAATGTGTTTATGAACTACAGAGAACAAATACAAAGAAAAAAAACATTTTCAGCTCCAAGTGCTCCTATCTGCTGGTTGGATAAAGTCACCGTAGCAGTATCGGGGTATTCCTTGATCTATAAGAACACTGGTACATGCAGGGTATGGTGTAAGCTTGGGGTGTACTAGCTGCGTTAGCTAGCTACGCTACCTTTTTTGGGTGTGCATCGTTTTATTGTGAGCGAAGGCTATCGATACTCATTCAGGGCGACAGCATTTGAGCGGCAGAGCTGGAACGGTTGTTGCTGTGGCAGCTGCGTACAGATATTTAGGCCATGACTTTTTAAACATCAGAAACAACCAGGCTGCATATTGAAAGAATGGTGCTTGAATGAGAAGATGAGAAAATTGCTCTTAGTTTGCCCAAGGACAGTGTCCTATGTCATTTGGGAACCATTCCTGGCTTTTTCACATGGTTGGCTCTGCAGCAGTTCAGCTGCTTGTGTCCGTGCCATAACAGCATCCTTATTCCCCGTTCCAGAGGGGAGGAAGCTGCTTTGCCACTGAGCAGTTCTGCCCGCGCCGGTCTGAAGTAGCAGCCTCCTGGTATCTCCCTAGGCAGAGCGTACTCTGCCTTCTGTCCCCAGGGCTGCTTCCAGCTGCAGCCCGTGGGCTGGCTGAGCATCCTGTGCCGGGCTGGGGGCGCGGAGCCCAGCGGGCAGCCTGTGGTCAGCCCCCACCCGCTTTGCTTGCGGACAAGCCCTCAATTGCAAAAGTTTAAGACAGCAAAAGGAAGGGCGTAAAGCTACTGCCCAACTCTGGCTTTCTCTCTGTCCCTATCTGTCCCTTGAGCATGTCTTTTCTCCTCTTACAGCTTCATGGAGGAATAACTTTCTTCACGTCCCTATCTGTCCCTTGAGCATGTCTTTTCTCTTACAGCTTCATGGAGGAATAACTTTCTTCATCACCTTACCAGAGACAATATATTGAGGTGTGGTGTGGGTTTGGTGGATTTTTAATTTTATTTCTTTAGTATTTCTTAGCAATTGCTTTGGATGGCACTTCTGTTTGTGCACAATGTCTTGGTTGTCATCTAATTCATGTATGCGTAGTTAAGACATTTTAGAGAGGTTTTGACCTGCTTCAAACTTTATTTGCCCTTTAGGTTGCAGGAAGCTGTGGTTTATCGTTTGGTTGGGCTTTGGGGCTGTGCAGAGCTGTGCGTTTGGCTGCCCACAGGTGGGATTCTGCAACCTCTCGCTGGGGCCGTAGGCACCTTGGCTTTTTGTAAAGCACACACTGGTCTCTGGAAAGGGTGTGTGGGCTCCGGCACCTCTCCTGGAGGGCGTTTAGTGCCTGGAGGTAGCACTTGCAGAATTGCCAAAGCTGGCTGAGAAAACTAACCCAAGTGTTTTGAGTAGTTCATCTGCAAAACTCCTGTTTTCATGGTTTCCTCCAGCTGTGGTCTTGCACTAAGCCACGTGTGATTTTGAAACTGTTGACCATATGAACTTTAAATAGGTAGACACATAAGAGACTGTCTTTAAAATTCTTCTTTGTAGACTCCTGTACCTCAAAAATGCAATTCTGACTGTTTTCATAAAACTGTAACTTCATTTGATAAAGCAACTTGTTTAGGTTTGGGAAATTTGAAGCATTTTAATGTTAATGATGAGGCAAAAGCCCATCCCTGCGTGACCTTTCAGGTCACTTGGGCTGGCAATTCAGTCCATGGACAGTGTTTGGCCTGATGGTCTGGTAGCAGAACCACTTTTAGAAAGCTTTACTAACTGACCTAATTTTAAGGAGATGTGGAGCTCCTCTGTATTGCGTTCAGCTGAGCTAATGGTGGTTTGCAGTATGCTGGAAGAGCAAAGCTCGTCTTCTCACTGGGTAACCTGGGCCCAGAGAGGAGGGGTGGGGGGAGCGTGAGAGCAGACTGCAGGATGGTATAAATTACCATTCAATTCTGCTTTGATGCTTTTTTATTAGTATTATTTCTGCATCTCGTATGTTAAATATATGTTAATTACGTATTTGGAGATGAAATGTGTTTTAATATCCCGTCTGATGTTCTTTCTTTCTGAGAGAAAAGAAGGTAATAGTGTTAGCATTTTGCTGATTTGGTTTTAGATCTAGGAGTTAGGGATATTGCGATAGAATCAAAGGTAACAAATAGTGTAGACAACAATGAAACAAAATATTCAGGATTTTCGTATAATGGCTTTCCTCTGGATGTTCCCTTTATGCAATAAAACTGAACAGAAACAAAAAGGAGGCTAAAACTTGATTAGCTACTGCAACATGGTAGAGTCTAAGTTTATTAAAGTATTTAAGGCTGTGTCTCTCTTCCAGCGTGAGAATGCAATGACTCCATTTGGTGTTTGTAGTAGAGACATAACGTATTGTTTGGTATTTTTGTTTCATTTTACGCAAAACTTAATTTTATGTTAGACAATCTAATTTTCCATTGGGTAGAGCTTTAGGGTGTGTTCAAAATTATTTGGAATTGAAAGAAACCCTGCTCTCCTGTAAGCTTCAGCTGGTTGAAAATAGGATAGCATGTGTTTCACGGAGTCGTTGCTCGGTTTGTGACATCCTGGTGTCACCAAAATTGGGAATACTCCTTGTAACACCAATGTAGTGTTAAAAGGCAGGCATTCTTTATTCACGGCGCCAGATGCACGGGGGATTGCTCCACCTAGCATGCATCCGTCTGTATTATCTCTTACAGTTTAAATACATGTTCTATATGAATATTCATGGTTTATACAAACTATTTCTAGGAATAGGTGGAGAGTTCTAAGAAGCCATTAACATATTGTCCCTCCTTTTTACACATGCGCGATCTGTTCTGGTGGTTGCATCCAGGGGTCTTTTGGATGAAGGCAAAATGTCTTCCTCACAACTTTCAAGGTTGGCCCATCCTGCCAACTGTCCATCTGTTGCTTCTCTTCCTTTATCTTCTATATGCCGTTCGTTTTCGTTCCTCCTAGTCAAGCAACCTTGACAAATTGTCATTATCTTTTTGCTTTATCCTCTCCCGATTCCTCCCATCCTTTAATAAGGTCATAAATTTACTAAGTAACTACTGACTTTAGCAAAGCATCAGCAAACTAGACAATAAGGCCTAAGTCTTGTGCATGCAAGCCGCTTACATCATTGTTAACTTCAACCCTGAAGGCATCACTGGGACAACACATCCTCTCCCCGCTGTTCTGTTGCACTTTGCTATGGCTCGTACGGGCTCACACGCCGAGGCAGGCGTTTCTCGTGGGGTGGCTGGCAAAGCTGCTGGGGCTCTGCTGTGGGCACGCTGGTGGCTGCAGCTGCACACCGGCTGCCCTTGGGGAGCGCGAGCTTCCTCCTAGCAGTCGCGTTGCTGAACTGCAGCTCAGCAGCTTTCTTTAAATAAATAAAAAAAAGGTCCAAATCCTCCTCGGGTCCCGCCAAGATAGTCTTTTCATGGTTTTAACTGAAACTGTAGAAGCGTGGGAAAACCTGGACATCTGGGAGAAGTAGCTGTGCCTTCTGGGTCTGCATGGGAAGCCGATGTTATTGTCAGCATCCATGCTTCCATGGGTGCCTGGGAACTTCTCAGGCATCAAATCATCCTCCAGTTGTTTGCCTAAGCTTACAGTTTCCCCCTCTGTTGTTTTGATTTGTTTTGGTTTTTCTGGTTTTGCTTGTTTGTTGTGGGGTTTTTTTCCCCTCTCTTGAAGTCTAGTCGACACATAAACACTTTTCTTTTTGGTTTTGTGCCTTGTCAGGTGCAAGGAGTGGAAAGCTGTTACGGGCTAAATATTTGTACCCCAGTCAATGTTTTGCAGGATTCGCTGTTTTATGACCTTTTCCCAGTCTTTGCCTCAAACCCTGGCCTCTTTCCCCCTCATATGTGCTTGGATCCTTTTTAAACTCAGTGGCACTCTTTTTCCCATTTTGTATGTTAAATTTTCACATACAGCAAGTGTGCCCAACTTGATTAGTCTTTTCTTTCTCTGTAGCGTAGTACATGGTTTTCAGATCCACTGTTCCAATTATCACCTAAATTTTGCAGCAAAATCCATATGCTCCGGCGCTGCTGATGCAGGCCTGTGCTGGCCTGTTAAGTCTAACTGAAGACTGCATTCAGTTTTTGTCTCAATGGTTGGAAAGCATCAGCTGGCCTTACCCTAGTCCGTTATTCTTTATGGTAGCAAAGATTTAGCTCAACTGAGAGAGCAAATGCTGGAATTAGTCAGATTCGAATGCTATGCTGACAAACCTTACTTAAGGTGAGAATTTTTTTTCTTTCTTGTAATAAGTTGAATGCAGTTGCCTGATTTTTCATACCTAACTTTTTTGCTTTATTTGTGTACGTTGAATTCGCGACCATGATCAGAGGTAGCGTGTGTTAAGTAAACAGTTAATAGTGAGTAGTTGGAAGACTGTATAATTAATTGGGGAAAATCAAAATTTCAGTAGCAGCAACCCTTGCATATAACAATTTACTGGTGTACACATACGTGCAAGAGGTAAATACGACTTTAAATTCCCATTGCCTTGGGTAGCAAAGCACTAGAGAGCCATCTCTGAGGTTTGGAGGGAGGGACATTATGGATGCTTTGATCAAAACTATCCATGTGCCATCCAAGATGGTCCTTTCGGTGGTCGGCTCGGTAGTTCATGGTGCTACCATTGGAGTATCTGAGCGTGATCAGGAGCCTTTAGGTGATGTTCCAGAGCTGATAAGTGGCGTATGCGTCTCTTGCTTTCTCTTTGAAGTGGTGAGATATCAAAGAGAAAAAAAAACCCAACACCTTCCCCCTCTGAAAAAAGGAGGAAAGATAATTTAATAGGTTTTGATGTAAATCCTAATTCTGTGGTATGATTGAAAGAGGTTAATTGACACAGTGTTTGTATGGTGCTGAAAATTATCTTCCACAGATAAATGCAGAGTTACTGGCCTAGGCATAAAAGCCTAAGTTAAGCATTTTGGCAGACTTGTGTGTGGTCTGGTGTGTAAGAATAAAAAAGGTGGAGAAAGCCAGAACCGATATTCCTGCAAAAACTGCATCTCCAGATCTGGCCAGTGTCTGTCCCCACATCTCACCACCCTGACCCCAGCCTTCCGTCAATGCCCTGGGGTACTGGGTCGACGCAGGGGCAGATTTCCCTCCTGCTGGCTTTGCTGGAAGGGTTTTACTTTAGAAGAGGGAAGCACCAAGGCTTCCTTTTTCCAAGCAGACCTGGTGGCTGCCATTGGTCCCCGGGGAGCCCGGCTCCTTCCCATCCCTGCTGGTGCTGCTTGAGGAGGCACAGCCCCTGGTGGGTCCTGCTGCCTTATTTGTCTATTTGAATATAGAGGGTTTGTTCAGTTTTGGGCCCCTCACTACAAGACAGACTTTGTGTTGCTGGAGCGGGTCCAGAGGAAAGCAACAAAGCTGGTGAGGGGTCTGGAGCACAAGTCTGATGAGGAGCAGCTGAGGGAACTGGGAGTGTTCAGCCTGGAGAAGAGGAGGCTGAGGGGAGACCTTATCGCCCTCTACAGTTCCCTGACAGGAGGCTGTAGCCAGGTGGGGATCAGTCTCTTCTCCCAGGTAATAGGCAATAGGATGAGGGAAAATGGCCTCAAGTTGCATCAGGAGCAGTTTAGGTTGGGCATTAGGAAAAATTTTTTCACCGCAAGGGTTGTCAAGAATTGGCACAGGCTGCCCAGGGAAGTGGTTGAGTCCCCATCCCTGGAGGTATTTAAAAGATGGGTAGATGAGGTGCTTAGGGCCATGGTGTAGTGGTGGGATAGCAGTGTTAGGTTAACAGTTGGCCTTGATGAACTTAAAGGTCTTTTCCAACCTAAACGATTCTATGATTCTATGATTTATCTGTGGTGTTCTCCCTCCCACATTTTCCTGAAATAACTGGGAAAGTGCCTTATGTGTCTGGTGAGGTGTTTGACCAAAAGATCTGCGCCAAGAACAAGATGGGCATCCTTGAGACCGAGGGTATGAGGAAGTCTTGTGAGTCTCATCCAGCCCTGGATTACACCCTGCTGGTTTTGCTGTATTGTTTCCTTCTTGGCAGTTTCTTAGGAAGGGTCTTTAGTGTTTGGTTTGTGCATAATTCTCATTAGCGGCAGTGCAAGTGAAACACAAGAATTGATGGGAAACCAGATGTCTGCACCTAAAGAAGTCTGTGTCAAGCACTTACGCATACAGAAGGAAATTAATGTGCTCCACTTCATGATAATATATAAAATGCATGTAGAGTATATGGAAATTTATTTTTGAAGTGGTGATAGGCGTTGTGAGTGAATAAAATATGCATACTTGCCTCTGATAGTAAATTCCTTTAGATGACTTTTTCTCTGAACCGAACTCCAGTAGTTTGTATCATTTGTTACCGAATAATATGTTCTCCCTTGGTAGAAATCATATCATAAAGTCTCAAATTGGGATAATTTGATCCAGCTGAACCAGAAATAAATTAAACCTGACAAATCTGTCATAAACTGTAAGTTTTAATAGAACCTTAATCTAAGCTTTCATGACTTTGTCAAAACCAATAATGTATCAGCAGCCAGCTCTGAGACTGGCTGTATCATACCGCAGGACTGCAAAGGTTAACGGGTTTTTAAGACCCAGCTGTGAAGTTGTGTACAACAGAAGGCGTATTTTTGTTCGACTATTGAAAAGATGCTATTTGTCGATGCTTGTTTGAAAATAATGTTCTTTTAGCGCTAATTTAATAATTCCTTTACTGAAATACGTTACTGAATATGTCAGTGATGACTGGATAGAATTTGGGCATGCAGCAAGTAACAACTGTATTCTGTTTCTGTCCCTCAGATGTCTTGGTGCGTGACATTTTTTGTGCCTCCTATTTGAGTGGTCTCACTAAAACGCAGTGGTTATAATACAGGTTTGGAGAGCCCGAATTAATTCCCAAGGATTTAATCAGTCATCCTTGATCTTTTCTCCCCGCGCATGCTACTGTCAACTCTCTCCCCAGCAGCAGCACCCTTCCCTTCTTCTCCCTGTGTACCTGTGAAAATTATTTCTGATTAAATAAATTCCGTGTCAGTGCACCCTCCTAATAGATAAGGCATAATTTTAGCAGAATGAGACTTTTCAGCATTGCACCAGAATTCTTGTTTCACAGATGACGTACATATGGAATCAAAGGCGTTTGTGGCTGACAACGTAGAGATGCTGGGGATATCACAGCTTTGTAGCAACCAGATTAATAGAAATATTTCTGTTAAAAGCATGTTGTGAAAAGAATTGTGGGAGTGCTTCATAAGAACCTTTCTTCCTTAAAATTCTGTACAATCGACGTGACTTCAAGGAGGATTATGTTGAATCAAAAGAATAAACTGACCCAGTAAATAATTTTCTGGGTTTTTTTAAATGAATTAATTTTTTACACTCAGAGCCACCTCAAAAGAGAAAACAAGCATTATCCAAAGAGACCAAACGAGGAAAACTCAGGTCTCATCATGACTCAAGAACAGTTATTTGTGGGGTGCTGGAGTGGTGGGGGTCATAAGTGAAGTTTTGTACCGGGGTAACTAAATTTGACACAATCCCCTAATTACCGTGAAAGTGTTGCTCGTGCTTGGCTCTTTCATGTGGGAGGAGTTTTTAAGGGAATTGTCACTTAAAACAAAAAAATAATTAAAAAAATTGTGAGTTTATGAATGATCTCCAACTGCTAGCATGTTTGTATTAATTAAAAAAAAATAAAAAATTGAAGCAGTAAAAATTAAACTTTTCTAAAGTGGAAGTAAAAAAACCGCTCCAACTTCTCTTCTCATACCAAGAAAGCTCTTGTATACCATAGGGAGCCATGTTCATTCATTTCTTTGAACAGCTGAACTTTCCAGACAGCATGTGATTGGTAAATACGCTTGTGTAGTACACTGTGGTAATGATCATAGAATCATAGAATTGTTTAGGTTGGAAAAGACCTTTAAGATCATCAAGTCCAACCATTAACCTAATCCTCCCATCCCACCACTAAACCACGTCCCTAAGCACCTCATCTACCCGTCTTTTAAATACCTCCAGGGATGGGGACTCCAACCACCTCCCTGGGCAGCCCATTCCCAGTGCTTGACAACCCTTGCAGTGAAGAAATTTTTCGTAGTGTCCAACCTAAACCTGCCCTGGCGCAACTTCAGACCATTTCCCCTCATCCTATCACCTGTTCGAAGGAGGTCACCAGGGAGAAGAGACCGACCCCCACCTGGCTACAGCCTCCTGTCAGGCAGTTGTAGAGGGCGATAAGGTCTCCCCGCAGCCTCCTCTTCTCCAGGCTGAACAACCCCGTTCCCTCAGCCGCTCCTCATCAGCCTTGTGCTCCAGACCCCTCACCAGCTTTGTTGCTCTCCTCTGGACATGTTCCAGCAACGCAACATCTTGTAGTGAGGGGCCCAAAACTGAACACAGTATTCAAGGTGTGGCCTCACCAGTGCCGCGTACAGGGGCACGATCACTTCCCTGCTTCTGCTGGCCACACTATTGCTGATACAAGCCAGGATGCCGCTGGCCTTCTTGGCCACCTGGGCACACTGCTGGCTCATATTCAGCCAGATGTCAGCCAGCACCCCCAGGTCTTTTTCTGCCAGGCAGCTTTCCAGCCACTCTTCCCCAAACCTCTCCTCGGAAAGCAACTTATGTTATACATACTGGATATTTATCTATGAATATCAACTGGATGCGGATTTTATAAGGTGGCTGTAAGAGTTTTTCTCCCTCTCACCCCAAGTCATTCAGAAAGGTTTCATTTATTAACAGTAATCGATTTGCTTAAGGTAAATCAGTAGCAGGTGTAGTTATCTCTGTCTTTGCAAAGGTCACTTTAGCTCTGGGTAAGATTATTTCATGAGAAGAGGTACTGTTGTAGGTATGGTTCCCTTCCCCCCAGCTGATACTTGACCTCTATCCATAATACTTACTTTTTTCTTTTTTTTTTAAGAAAAAAAATCCTGAAGTTCCTCTTCCAAAATATTGCTTCTAGCATATTAAAACAGTGCTGTACAATTCTTTTCTGGTGGTAACCAGGATTTGAGGCAGCACAACAAAGTGTAATTCCCTATTGATAGTGATGAAAATAAGCCCTTATTTAAAATAAAAACCAGAACCCTTAAATGTGGTTTTCTTTCTCCTTGCTTTAATGAAAAAAAGCATCTTGGAACCTTTGCTGTAATCTCCATCCTCTTTTGTCTTGCTGCCTTCCACTTCAAATGGACCAAAAGCAACCGCATCTATCATTACAGTTAAATTACAGTTACAGTTAATTACATCGTTAAACTAGCAAGGTAGAGGCACATCAATTTTTAAACGGAGGTTTTTATTTTTAGTGTCTATTCTGCAGGACCAGGGATAAATTCTGGACTGTCTAGGAGGAAATTAAATTCTGATAGCTTTAAATGCCTTTGCATGCTTCTGTTTTAGGAGGAGGAGGAGGATGCCAAGAGCAGTCGTGCCTGGGGGTTCAGTTCAAGTTTCCCGGGGTTCTCTGCCACGCTGCTTGAAGACTGTGTGCTCTGGCCCTGGTTCAGGGAGTTCAGGGATGCCTCCTAGCAGATTTCTGAGCACCTCCTGGTAAGATAGCCACCGTGTGGTTGTCGAGTACAATATCCCTGCTGGTTCACTCCTTGTACAACCGATGAAGGGTCTGCTAGGATGTCATTATCTTGCATTAGCTCAGTTGCTGGTGGTAAGGCTGAAGCCAGCGTGAAGGTCATTCCTGACAGGCAATCTTTGTCAATATATCTTATAGGAAATCTTAGAACACTTCAACTTGATAGATCTGCACATTTCTGGGGTTTTTTTGGTAGGTCAAACAAATCTGAATTGTTGCATTTCATGTATTCATATATTCCATCTATGTTATATGTCATATATGTTATTATTATAAACGATTACTGTTTTAACAGGGCACTGAGCCGTGAGACCCCTGCTTATATGTGCTCTTATCACGGATACTTTCAAATCATATGATGTCATTTGGCCACGTATTCCAGTTGTGCTGTGCAGGAGTTGATGTAAAGTATTTCTCACAAATTTGGCTCGGTGGCGGCAGGAAGCCCTGGTGGGGCAGCAGGCAGGAAAGGGCTCTCTTTCCTGGGTTGGGGGGGCTTCGGCCGGTTGAGGCCATGGAGAAAGGAAAGGTCTGAAGGCAAAGACGAGCAAGAGCCGGAGGTCCTTCAGAGATGCTTTGACCTTCTTAAAATTGATTTCTGTGCTCAGCTATGAAACACCAAGAGCTAAAGGATTTAGATTGGTGTTTTGTTTGAGCAAGACTGTATCTTCTTGGCCAGATGGGATCAACCCATTACAGCTGTATTTTTATGTATTTTTTTTTTAATGCCGACCGGTCATCTTTGGGCAACAGAAAGTATTAGAAAGGCTTGTTTTAGAGTTACCTCATGTCATGTCCTTTCTACCTCCCAGATCCCTTCCTGCCTGCCTCCCCATTTCCCATCTCTCCCAGGCCAGCTCTCCACTGCCTGCAGCCTTTCTCACCCATGGGAAGGGTGTCTTGGAGCTGGTTGGGAGCTGCACGTGTGCTATGGGGGTAGGACAAAATGGAGCATTACAGGAGAAGCAAACAAACCTAACGATGGCTTCTTGAGCCAAATTTATTTACTCTTTTTAAATGGGTGAAACTGCTATGTTAGTTTATATTAACTGGCAACTTGACCGGCATCTTCGTTCTGAGGTGGAAAACAGAATCATAGAATCATTTGGATTGGAAAAGACGATCATCAAGTCCAACCATTAACGTAACCCTGCCATCCCACCACTAATCCATGGCCCTAAGCACCTCATCTACCCATCTTTTAAATACCTCCAGAGATGGGGACTCGACCACTTCCCTGGGCAGCCCAGTCCAATTCTTGACAACCCTTGCAGTGAAGAAATTTTTCCTCATGTCCAATCTAAACCTCCCCTGGTCCTCCCTGGGTGTTGAGGAGAGGGAAGGGATGATGTGCTATGTACCTGTGGTGGTTATTTTACTGCAGCTGATGGAAAAAGTCCAGTGCTGAGAGTTCTTAAGGTAAGCTGCATCTTTCTAGGTATAAAAGGGCAGTGACACCCACTTATTTCAAAAATGCGAACACCAGTCTTGGCATCAGTGTAAGAATAAAAGGTGCGACAGATGTTGCTTTTGTAATAAATTCATAAGGATTTTTTCTTAAGCACATACATTTGCGAAACAAACTGTAAGATTGATGTATGTCAGACATCTGGCTCATGCTTAACTTTTAGTTTGCAGTTGGTATTTTATGCATGACAGCAAATAGGTGATCATGAATGAGAGCCTTTCAAAAACATCAGCAAAAATTACAGGTTTCTGAAACTCTAATGGTAAGGGGATGACTTATTTATCATAATTGATGTTTTCTCTAACTCTTTAATGATCATCATTTCTAACACATATTTTATGTTTTACTTCAGGCTTGTAGATCTGGTAATTCCGAGGTAGGAAGCTAAATGCCGAAGTGGAAAGGGATGCGAGTGGCAATGGGCTGCTTGACGTTTGTCTTGTTTCTCTGTGTGAAAACTTGCAAAGTTCAGTGAAAACATTGCAGAAATTCATCTGAAGTGTCGCCTGCTTTGATTACAGAGGGTTTGATCAAAATCCTCCCAGTATCAGCGTGGTGGAGCTGAGCTGCACGCTGGCTGGCCCTGTGCTGGCCTCTTGAGGGGCTTGAGGTGGTGGGTTCGTTCTCTCCGTGTCTGACACTGTCGGCATGAAACATGACAACTGCAGACCTTTCCATTGAAAACCCAGGTGATGGCAGGGCCTTATTTTTTGTATAGATTAGATTATATAAGTTATCTATATAGTGTAGTGATTGGAACGCTCGTTCTGAAGGAAGGAGCTTCGATTCAGTGCCTTTGTCAACCTGAGCGACTCACAAAAGAGATTGTACCCTAAGGCAGGATGCTGGGTTGTAGCAAGGTCATTCTTATCTCCTGATAGTGAAGCTGTGCAGGAAAAACTTCCTCCAGGTTCATAGAGCCAGAGAAAGCGTATGTGTGGAAGAGTGTAACTTCTCTAATCCGGTGTTTTGGAGAATTCTGCTGGAGGAGAAAAGTCTCCCAATTCTGCTCTTCAGGGCTTCATTTATTTCATTTTGAGCGGCAGCTGGGTGAATTGTGTAAATAGTATAGGGAATTGTCTCAGGTATCCCCTCTTTCAGCAGGGTGCTCCTATCGCTAAGCTGCAAATCACTTTTGCATTCTCTCTTTGTGGCTCCATAAATCCTGTGTTCTTCAAGGTGGATCTGAAAGCGTGACGAGCCGTGCCTCTTGCCTCCTTTGCTTCTGCTCCTGCCTTTCCGCCTCCTTCCCTCCTTTGGTGGTCACGGCCCTCTTCTGGAATGCTGCTCTGCTGAGCTGGGGACTGACCCACGTCTTAGAAAGTGCTCTAGCCCTTACACTGTTCAATAAAATGTAGGTAAAAATTTAAAATGTATTTAAAAAAAACCCCAAACCCAAACAAACAGAAAGCATTTTTTTTAAAAAAACCAAAACAAAACAGCCCAAGCCCGCAAAAGAGACTTAGGTGCCTGAGATCAGGAAGGATGCGGAGTCCTGAATCCCAGGCACGCGTGGACGTCAGGAGGAAGGCTGCAGAGAGCCCAGCCCTGGGGGTGGGAGCAGTTTCGGGTGCCTCGCTGTCCTGAGGGTGGGCAGGGTACCCAGGACTAACGCATGTGCTGTGTGCACGTCTGAATGCTTATAGTTAAATTGTCACGATTTTTCATTTTCGTGATACGATGAGAAAACTCTGACGTGCTGATTCCTTCGGAAAGTTTTCTCCCATATTAACGTCTGCTGTGCTTGCATCCACTGACAGGCATCCCTAGGAAGAGTGTTGGGAAACGTCTCATTGTGATGTTTCCATGACGTGACAAGAAATCAGAACCTATACGGGCGATGGGCCTCAGCTCAGAATGGGAGTCAAGTAGACAGACACACATATCGTCCTTAGCACTGATGGAAAAGCAGAGAGTAAACTGTACACACCCATGAAAAATAACGTGGGCCAGCCCTTTTTGCATAACCTGTGGGGAATAGAAACGGTCGCCGTCCAAGTACAATTTAGTTGGACTTCCAGTCTGTTGGCTGCTTGGCTCTGTGATTCTCAGCCAGTCTGAGAAAACTGATGTGAAATGGATGCCTGTGATCAGGGTGACTTTGGTGGTTTGATAGTCTCTTTCTTCACCCTTTCCCCATTATATGTGAGCGAACTTTTTTTATTTTAAATTTTTTTTTATTTTCCCCTGGTCTCCTAGGTTAAGAAAGCAAAGTATAGAATAAGCTCTTGGGTCCTTTAAGGCTCGCAGCTTTAGACAACTTGCTGCCTTATCCAGAGTGACTTCCATGGCCAGTTATGTGATTTGGGAGGCTCCTGGGAAATCCGGAGTGGAATGTGGAAGTTGGAGTAATCAGTCCTGGATGATAGATTGCAAATGCAAGCTAAGCTCTGCATTTGGGCAATCGTGATGACACTTAACTGTCTTCAGTGAAAATGTACGAGTTCTAGTAATGAAGGTGGAATTTAGTCTTACAGCTCAGTCAGTTGTGTGGATAATGCGTTATCACAACAAGATCCATCCAGTTTTGGTTCAAAACGAGAGTGCTGCTCTACTAATCAGGGTAAAAGCATTCCCATTGCTGGTAACATTGGAGGTAACAGACAACTGTGCAGAGGGCAAAACTGATGAAACAAGGATTTTCTTTTTTTTTTTTTTTTTCTTTTTAATGAACAACCAGCTCTTGGTTCCCCATGCCAGGCTGGCCTGGGTGGAGGACAAAGCTGGCTTCACCCTGGGGTCCCAGGGCGCCCTGTGCCACACTGCTGCTTTGCTCTTCTCTCTGCTTCCTAAAGCTTCCACCTCTTTTCCCAAATACCTGTTACACTCTTTAAGGATGAAAACACGCTCTTACAGCACAACTGGCATCATTCATAGGGCTGTCAGGCTCTGGAATGGGCTGCCCAGGGAGGTGGTCGAGTCCCCATCCCTGGAGGTATTTAAAAGACGGGTAGATGAGGTGCTTAGGGCCATGGTTTAGTGGTGGGATGGCAGGGTTAGGTTAACGGTTGGACTTGATGAACTTAAAGGTCTTTTCCAACCTAAACGATTCTATGATTCTGTGCTTTGGTATCAATCTTACATAGGTTACTCCCTTCATTCCAGTTTCTGTTGCACTTGATGGTAAAGGGTGGGCTGCCATCACGTTTCAAAGCGATGATGTTTTCAAGTAACTGTACTGGGAAAAACAAGAAGGATCTTTGGGGAGTTAGCGTTTCGTTTGCCTTATCTTAGTCAGTGGATTATCAGTAATTCAGATGCCTTTTTTTTCCACGCTGGTGTCTGACAGGATTGAAAATAGAAACTGTCAGCCTCCTGATTGTCTGATTATGTAAAACCATCAGCAAAACCAAAACAAAGCAGGTATGATAGGATTATGTATGTGCATATATTTTGCTTGGGGATATTTTTATAGGGTTTATAAAGGAAGAAGCTGACTTCCAACTCCAGATCTTAGTGTTTTGAAGGCTGAGTAAGAAAAATACCAACAGTCTTCCAAACATAAACTCGTATTTTTGATGCTGTTTCAAGTTACAATGGTCATTTTTGAGGCTGATCAGAATACTTAGTGTAATGCTTCTTAATTAAAAAAAAATAAAGACACCTTTGGCAAAATGATTCGATGTACAAGGCAGGTAGGTCTTCAACCTGTTGCCCAAATGAAAGCTAAAAGAAATGTCTTAGGGTATCCTCTACTGCAAGAATTTTTGGGTTTGGATCAGCTCCGGTCTGTCTGTACAAAATAATACGTATTAGAAGCAGTTCATCTGGTTAGCGATGGGAAGGTACAAATCCATGGCACTGTTGTTACCCTGGGGTCTGGGGACTCCTGGTTCCAGTCTCACAGAATGAAGAAAGAATTATGAAGCCTACAGGTCATTGCTATATGTAGCATTAATATACATCTAGACAACAACTTACTTGTTTTGTAACTATTAAGCTATCAGTCAGGAATACTTCTGTACTTACTGTATAAAGCTGCAGCTTTGCTGTTGCTCTCAGGTGCGCCACTTAGAGTGACTGAGTGATTTCTGTAGCGTACGGACCTGGTATTTCATTAGGCTTGGAATTCTTCCATTTCTATGTAGAATGAAGTTTTCTGAAGAAAAAAGACACAGTGTTACTTCTTATTGATTTCTGTGTTGTCTGGAAAGGTACCTTTATATTAAAACCGGTAGCTTTTTGAAAGTGAACAAGAGTGAATAAAGTGCCTTTAAATACCACTTGTCAAAGTTCTCCGACAGTCAGAGTGAAAGATAAAAACAGTCTGCAGCGTCCATTTAAATTTTAAAGTTGCACTTTGCTTACTTATAAATAGAAGCGACTGTTTTCTCTTTCACTCATCAATAAAATGGGCACTTCTTTAATAAAAATACGTGTCAATAAACCCAGATTACTACTTGGCATGCAGTGTGTTATTGCCGTTGAATTACTGATAGACCTGATTTAGAGAAATCTATTTTCCCATAGTATGGAAAAGAAAAAACTTCACATTTTTGAGGCAAAACAGTTTTCGCCAATACTGAGCAGGTTTTCCTGGGAATAGGCGTTGAGAGTGAATTTTACTCCCTCTTAAGGGAACCCTACGGAGCTGAGGGGGCCCATAATTCAGTCCCAGACCCCTGGCAGGCCCTGGGGCTGCATTGCAAGTACCTGTTGCAGGTTTATATTCTTGCCTCGGAGAGTGGATGGGCAGCCTTGATCCCCAGGGCTGTCTGCAGCACAAAGACGCTCTCAGCACCCGCTCCTCAAGAGGGTTTGTTTCTGAAGGCTAAGCCTGAAAGACAGACCATGGTTGCCAAATTTATGCTGGCTATGTTGCCCTGTGCTACTCTGAAAAGTGACTCCTGTTTTAATTACGTTTTGTGAATGTGACTGAATAATTCCCCCAAAGTTCATACTGGTTTTGGCCTTAAAAAGTGGAGTTCTCTAATCAGAAGTTGTCACTTAGGTACATTGGTAAAAGAAATAGTTGGACTGGTGGACTGAAATTGTACCGGGGAGTTGATGTTTTACTCTTTAAAAAATGAAAAAAAATGAACAAAAATCACAACAAAACCCCCCAAACCAAATGAAAAACACTAAACTCAAAAACAACCCTCTGGTGTGTAAACAGAGATTTGATTTCTTCAGGTTTGATCATGGGGATTTGTCTTTTTTTTTTTTTTTTTTTTTCCCCCCCCTAGCAGTCCTCTTTCAAGCTAACAGGTTTCAGCAAATAATATTGTGTACAGTGAGGAGTCATAAATCTTCTGCTTTGACCGTTTTAGCAGATCCTCGAGTGAGGGGTTGTTAAGAGCAAAGAATCAAAGCAGCAGCTCAGCCAACGCTGACACCATTTCTCTGAAAGTGCTGTGTTGTCCCCCGAAGTTTTTTCTGCACGATACAGAGACGCTCGTTTCTGTTCTTTAGATCAACTTTTAATGTGCGTTTCCTGCTGCAGTTGCTAATGATCCGAACAGAATTAGTTGGCCACATTGTGCTGACTCCCTTAATTTCAGTAGGGAGAAACTGGTCGTACAAGAAAAAAGGGAGAAAACAAAGTACAGAGTAAAAAGCAGATCCTTTTTTTTTAGTGTTTGTTTGTTTTCCTCCAGAAGGGCTAGTGAAGTTTCAGATGAGAACCTCAGAAAATCATAATTCAGTTGCTGTTACGTTGTGCAAGCTGAAAAGTTTGAGAGGGGATGCTTTGCAGTCATGCCTGCGTGGAAAGAAGTGTCACGTAAGGTGCCATCTGCAACTGCTTGAGAGTTTTGCATTTATTATTAGTCTGTGTTCTGGATGAAGGATGGAGGTGTGGGATTAACCTACTGGGCAAAGGATCTGAGAAACGAACTCTCTAAATATACTGCCAATGGCATTCAGCAGCAGATTCCTCTATTGCCTGAATTCAAGAAGTAGCATTATTTGTTGACACGGATGGTTAATTCTTATGTCCAAGTCGTGAAGGAGGACAATTCAGATTGCTGAACGAATGCGTTACTTTTAGGTGAGTCTGAATTACAGGGTTTTGCAGCTGTCACACTATATAAGCATGATTTTCACAGTTTTGGAGTAGAGAGATTTTGGCACGTCAAGTTACCGATTGAAACAAGCTGCTTTTTTTCAAGACCTTGCGAGTCAGGATGACTTGCTCATGCTCAAGCCCTCCTAGTGTTCAAATAGTCTTACAAGACCAACTCTGCTTGGTTCTGTTTTCCTGCAAAAATGAGCGGGAACACAGAAGAAGTAAAAACGTGGCTAATGGCATACGTGAACCCTGCTGTTACGGCATCGGTATTTATTACCTTCACCTTTGAAATTCTTACAAGCTGGCTTTGGCTGAAAGTAGGGGTAGGTCCAAGTAAGAGTCAGCAGAGCAAAATGTAGCATAGGGGGGGATCTTGTGCCTTGTGCTCTGGGCGCTCGGCTGCAGCCAGTAGCTTTGAAGGAAGGTAGGGGGAAATCAGAGCCTAGAGAGTCACCCAGAGGTAAGAGATCTGTAGCCGTCTTACGCAAATAAGAACGATAGAAATAGGACATCACAATTATTATTATTTTAATCAAAACAGGGCATTACTTAACAGAAACTTTGTCTTCTGGATGGAAACAGTAATGCTTTCTCAACAGATTTGCTTGAAAAGTTGTCTTCTCAAATGAACTGCAATGTATCAATGTATGAATTTAATTTAGCAAAATTAGTTTAATTTTCAAAAGGGATATCACAGTACAACTTTGTAAGTGTATCTTTACTCTTTATCTTCGTAATTTACAGGTTTTTTTAGGCAATGGAACTAGTCTGTGTTTTCTGGAGAGCAGTTAGTTTCTGGATATTTTAGTAGTTTCTGGGTATCTTCAAAACTGGGATTGAGTTTCCTGTTGTGGTTGGCATTTGTCTGTGTAACTTCTGTGGATGCTGGCTGGGAAGAGGCATGGAACCTTTGCTTCTTGCTGAGACAACATACATCAAGACTTTCAAGACTTAACTGTGATACATTTTCATCAGAATAATTTAGGTTTATCTATTTTCCTTGTTTAACTCACAAATTAGCTGTTTGAAATGTTTTGCTGCTCTAAAATTCTCTCTGTAGAGAACATTAATTTGCAAGCAGCATCAGTAATTTAGCAGCATACATTTCACGGTCGGCAGGGCTGGCATGACTCCGGAGAAATATTTGTACCCTTCTATAGTTACTTCTCTCCATGTTCATTTTGTAATCGATGAAATATCACAGCGGGCATATCAGATACATTTAATATGACAGCAGCATCTTTCATCCTCTCAAAATCTTTTTTTCCACGCCTGGTGCCATTGCTGTGTGGACTGGAGAACTCCAGCTTCCTCCTCCTCCCAAAACTGGGACTTGGATGCACTTGCTGTTATTGAGATAGTCAAGAGAATCCAGCTGCAGTGTTATTAACCAGCTGCAGTGCTGTCAAAGCCAAGCAGTTGAAAAAGTACAATGTAAAATTAATTTCTTTGCTATTTGAAGTTTACTTTCCAGTTTCTGAGCACAGTGTTCGCCAGTGTTTTTGTGACCATAAAAATGGAAACTTGAGGATCCCCTGATCTGATGAGAAATTTGCTTGTGATGAAATTATAAGCAGTATTTGAAATACTGAGACACAGCCTCCTGGGATAACCTCCCTGAAGTGTCCACGCATGCAGCACATTTCATTTCGTGTAATGAAGAAACTGAAAATGCATAAAGCAGTAGATTGAATTCTCTATCCATTTAATGAAAGATGTTAGGTTTTTAGGGATTCGTTTTCAGGAGACCAAATGCTCCTGGAGCATGGATGGATTCCTATGTCTAATTTAAAATACAAGCCAACATGAACGCTGCTGTGGTACTCAGTTGCACGAATAAGAAGGTGATGGAGGAGGAGAAGCATGGACCAATATTTCCAGAAAAATCTCCATGGTGTAGCAGCTTGGCAGCAGAACCGGGTGCCTGGAGGCAGCCGTGCACCTGTGGGTGCCTGTGGGTGCTGCGGGTGCATCCCTCCCCGTGACTGCGGGGAGCTCCCCGAGGCTGTGATGAGGCGCCGCATTAAAAACCCGGCTGCGTTTCCTTGGCTCTTGCACAGTAGTAAGTCACGGGGAGAGAGGTTTGGAAGTACTGTGAGACCTCAGATATTTTTAATGTGTGCTTATCCGAGTAAGTGCTACCCAGAGGGTGGTTTTCTCCTGTATTAGCGGCCCTCGCTACCCAATCCTGTGGGCTCTCTAGTGGCAAAGCCAGAAGTAATACATCTGTTCCCTAGGCCAAAGTGAACTTTTTTAGCCACTTGAAAGGCGTGTCTGTTTAGGGTCTCGAAGGAAAGGTAAAATTCTCATTGGAAAAGGAATGGAGACCTTGAGAGCGAGTCCTTTGCTAAGGGAAGGGTGGAGTAGGAGTATCTACCGGCAAGGCAAGTGCATCTCGCTATATTATTCATTTCAGTGCAGACGCTGATGAAGTAATTATGCTGAGATACATTAACCTAAAGATTTACTGTGAACATTTCATTGGCTGTCTCCAAGGTCAGACTTTTTCTTTTTCCCCCCTTCCTGTTTTACCCTAAAATATATTTAAAAAAAATAGCCAGGTGTTTATGACAGACGTTGTAAGCTGGAGCAAAGTGAACTCTGAAAATTGGCAGCTTTCTTACAGTCTGTGGCATCATTTGTTGTTAATAAGGGAATGCAGTTAAAAATGCATATTAATATTTAATTGAAGAAGATTCATGTAAACCCCAGCTGTGACCATAAAAATCGGCTTTTATCTGAGGGAAATAAAAGCAGTGGTTCCCTATGGTCTCATTTGATTTCTTTATTCAGCAGCCACCCATATGTTAGCATACATCTGTGTAGCCTTTTGTATACTTGCAGAATAGAATATGCAGCGCTCAATCTTACTTTTGTATAAAATGCTTGTGACAAAATTGCGTATTGTAGGACTACTTATGCTCAAAGTTTTAAAATCGCCGTCATAAGGTTTTCTTTGTCATTTTGGTGGTTGGAAGAATTGTACATAAATGAATGTACAGCAGATGGCACTATGCTGTAACCATAGGATGAGAGGTTTAGGTAGAAAAAAAAGTGTTCATTCAGAGTTTGTACTCATGTATAGAATTCCTATTTTCTTGTAAACGGCGATATAAGATTAGAAGGCCAAACTGTTTTCAAGCAGAATTGTGTAAACCTGTGTAGCATATGTGTCAAGTAAAGCTCTGGTGGTTCTTGATTAATGATGTTCAGTGCTGTTCCCAATGATCTTTTCAGCTTTCGGTGAGGCTCTACTGCTAAATGCCTAAGAGCTTAGGTGTTACTGAAAAACAGCGAAACTAAAGTCAGGCAACACACACAGCTTTCTTCCATTGCACCACAGCAGATCAAAGATAGGCTAGATATAAGGAAGAAATTCTTTACAATGAGGGTGGTGAAACACTGGAACGGGTTGCCCAGAGAGGTGGTGGAGGCCCCATCCCTGGAAATATTCAAGGCTAGGTTGGACGGGGCTCTGAGCAACCTGATGTGGTTAAGGGTGTCCCTGCTCACTGCAGGGGGGTTGGACTAGATGACCTCTAGGGGTCCCTTCCAACCCAAAACATTCTGTGATTCTATGATTCTATGAAAGTGTGTAGAAATTTTAAACAAGAGAATTTCTCCAGGAGCTTCTTCAGCTGAATAGGAGTTCCCAGGATGGAGTGTGGAGAGCTTGCTGTAAATGGTTAAAAACTGTGCTAGAGCTACCTTTAACATGCAGTTCTGAATTTTATTTTTTCTTTCCCTTCAACTGATAAGAACAACCGCAAAGATTGCTTTGTAACATCCCCGGGTAACCCGATGGTATATCGATCTATGCATTAGTTGTGGAAATATCCCACAACAATTTGTCAAACTCAAGGTAACCAGAATGTAAACTAATTCCTCGCCTTGGGGTTAGAGACCTGATAGCGCTAGACCGTAATTTTCACAGTATTTGTGACTGACTTGCTAAAACCATTTGTCATGTATTTTAAGGAAAAAAAAAATAATTCGGTGAGTGAAAATCAGAGAGAAAAAGAAAGAAGCCAAAGTGTGGCAAATTTTCAGATAATGGAATGGGCTGTGCCAGACCAGTAAGGGGAAAATAATAATACCATTATCTGCTGAGAATCCCACCCCCAATCTGATTCCTTTGGGTCTAAGGACTGTCATAACAGCTTGTGAAAGAGAAATGTCTTCTCCTTATGTATGTCTGAAATGACGTGAAAACTTCAATATCTTGAGTCTCATCCAGAAAGGAGTAAGAAGCCTGTAGAGACTTTGAAGTCATTTCTGCTGATAACACTGTCAAGCAAACAAGGCACCGCCGTGTGTGTTGGCAGTGGTTTCCAGAAGCAGCGTGTGCTGTGCGTGGACGTTACTTCCATCTGGTAGTCAGAGAGTCAGAGTCCGCTCCAGAAAAAAACCCTCCCACCACATTTTTGGGTTACTTAGATGAATGCCATAACAAGTTTTTACCAGAGGGCCTCTCGGAGATGTAGGGGCAACTGAGGCTCTAGGAAACGTGCCAAAACTGTGAATTTTATCATGAAATGAGAAACAAATTCAGCTATGAGGAAAGTGTTCTGTGAAGGTGCTGTCATCTCTCCTTCAGTCCTCTTCCTACATCCCCGGCCCATGTAAGAATACAGACTGACCTCATTGCTCCATTCAGAGGGGAGTGATACATGTAATGATGATAGGTAAGGAATGGCAACCCTCAAACAGCCTTTTTGGTTTTTCCCCACTTACATGTATGTATTGAAGAGGCTTGATAAACCTGGGGGTAGTGAGAAATTACTCAGTGTCACTGTGATTCTGCCACCTCATTGGAATTTGCCCCTTCAACTTGACTACCTTGGTAGCCTTGACTACCTCTTGCAGTGAGTTGAGTTGATGGCATTTTGTGATCCGCAGCGCTAGATGACTTGTGAAGGATCTGAAAGACTTAGTGAGTGTAAGTTTTCTTTGTCATTTCATGCCTCAAAATTGGGAAAGTTGGGTCAATATTATGTGTGTCCTGTACAAAAAGCAGAAATTAAAAGGTTTGGAGACCTTAGGATGATTTCAATTTGATGCTTTCTCAGTGTCTCTTCTGAAAGTAGGCAAACGTCGAGCTACAGCCAACGGCTCTCTTCTTGGGAAGCTTAGTGGTGTTATGGTTCAACTGCAGCCTGGTTCTTCTTCTTCCTGAGGGATCTTGGGGTCAAGTCATGAACAGATCTGGGTCTTAGGGAGTAAAACTGAAATAAGACAGAAGTCGTCATTGGCCTTTTCAAAACTGATGGGCCCCAAGAACAAATAGCCAGTTTGCACACTGATAAATTTACCAGTTCATGTTCTTTTGGTTGGTCAGGAACATGCCTCATGGTTGTATCTCTGATACAGGAATAATTTGCAGTGGAGGACTGTAATCCTTAGCGTACTTCATAATGTCCTAGGTGGCTGTAGTTCTTAAATTCTCTTTAAAGTAGCAATTCTTAGATTTCCATGTTTTGTTGCATCCTCATTTAGCATTATAAGCAGAACTTTAAATCAGTGAAAGGCATTTGATTCTTGTACATTGAATGTATAGGAATTAAAAAAGATACTTAAAGATCTATTCATTTTGCTGCCTTGCTGTTATCAGAAGCAGAAATTTGAAGTGGGAATATGAAAATGCCGAGAATTAACTGTTGTCAGTAGTCATGGAGTGGTGCAAATGAGGTCCTCTAGGCATGGCAAGTATTGCTTAAGAATGTTTCCTTCTGTGCATGTTAGTGTGCTGCTAAAGAGATTAAATCAGGCTGTATTTACAGTGAGTTTAATGGCCTTTCTGGTTTAACTGAAGTGGTGTGTGATTTTAATCACGAAGTGGTTCTGAGAACTCTCCATTAAAAATTGACAACGATATACATGGGTAACTTCTTATGTGTAAAGCTATTAGTAAATTAATCAACTGCATGGTCCTGAGAAAGGACGGTAAAATGCTTTATTGGTTTGCTGTTCATTGCATTGATTATTGTGGGCTCTTCTGAATATATTCCTTTGATTTCTGCTGCTTGCCACTTCGTCATGGCAATAGTTAAATGACATTTTGCTAGCTCAGCATTCTTGTCCACATTGGATTTGTTGCAATAACTGAAGGTGGTTCCCTTTTACAACGTGGACATAATTCTCTAGAGAAGGGAATGTACTGCTAGCACTGATGGTCTGCAGTATTTTAATAGTGAACTTACCTTCGCTTGCAATTAGTTCTGGTTTGAAATCATGACTTAAGTAATTTTTTAAAATAAAAAAAATTAATATATATTAATCTAAACTTTACATTTTATTGATGACTAAGCAAACCATTGCAAACTGAAATCAGATGGGTTTTGTATTCATTTGTACCTTGTTGTATATATTTTGATTGTAGCACTAAGGATTTTGCAGTAAGTAGAGAATTTTGAAGAAACATTTGCTTCAGTTCTTTTCCATGTTTCAGAAAAAATGGACAGGGGAGAAAACTTGAGGAAAAATCATTAACTGATACAGATACAGGACACTTAATTGACTTTTTTCCCTGTTTGAATCCAGGGAAGTTCTGATCGAGGAAAAATAGATCTTTGTACTGTGATGAGTTTCTAGTCATGTTGTCTTTATTATTAGGCTCCAGACTGTATAGGGTAAATTACAGGATGATGTTTCTGTCCTCTAATAGTATTGAAATTGATTCATGGGATGTAAAGTAGTATTGATTTTGTCTTTGAATGTCTTAGATTAGTTAAATAGAGGGTCTTTAGTGGATGTTTATGTAAATGAATAATATAAAAGATTTTTCAGCATTTTTTTTTAAAAGATGTGCATTTCCACTGATGAATCGGTATCCAGAAACCCTACCCTCAGCAAGTTCTGGGCTTCCTGAGCTGGGAGGAGCCGATAACTTCCTGACATGGAGAGCATAGCACTGAATGAGATCTTTGGTCTATGGAAATCACTTGGGGAAAAGAAAAAGGGAATGAAAATGGAGGGAGAAAAAAGGACTTGTCAACTGTCACTTGTTTGGCTGTTTTCTTCCTAAGCCTCCCAATGTGTTTTTCTGAGGAACTAAGTGGTGTGACTTCTGTAATTCCTCAGAAGTCTGATGTAACTGTGCTGTAATAGGGGCTGGACCCAGCTGTGGGGTCCAGCAGGGTTTTGAGCAGCTCGGTGCGATCTCTTGAGGGTCGCAGGGGCTCCCTGAATTTGTGGGAATCTCTCGAAAGCAAAGTCGTGTCTCATGGAGAAGGCTTTCTTACCAGCCCTCTGCTCCTGCCTGCAACGTGTGAGCAGGCAACCTCAGCTGTTATTTTATTACTTACCTGAATTTTGTTAAGTGTAGAGTTGGGTTTTTTTTCACACAAAGCAGTAAATATTGAATAGCAAGTTAGAAAAATAGTAAATGTGATTATATTTCTGTTAATCATTTAATGGAGACAGGTCATTTATACCGATGTAACTTCTGTTTCTTTGTGCAGGGCTGTTCCTCTTTTGAAGTAGCGGTGATACATAATAAATCAGGTCAGTCACGTAACTAATCAGCTGTGAACCAAGGCATAATCTTCTCAAGCAGGAAAACCATGCTGAAGGACTGACAACATCTCCTGCTTGGTCTGAGTGAAAAATAAAGAAATATTTTAATGAAGTTTGATTTAAAAACTCCATAGCCTTCTTGATCCCCCAAAGTTGTTTTTTTCCACCCAAAGATTTTAATAAAATTTTAGTAGACATTTCAAAATAAAATGACTGTTCAGATGGAAGCCTTAGAGATGCAGTATATATTATAGCACATACTATGTAATGTATTATTTGAAATTACGGAGTGATTCAAACAAGTTTGGCTCACACCATCAGAACAGTTATCTCTCCCACCTTCATTTTCTTTGTGACTTGAATTCAGGTTTCTGAGATTTGCATGACATTGATCCTTTCCTTGGGCAATGCACAATTTCATAATTCAAGTGCGACAGCTGCTGTAACCATCACGCCAGCTGTCCCTGCAGATGCTCAAAAACATACAGCTCCTCAAAGATGTGTATATGTCCCTGGGGTAAACCATTTTTCCAAGAGGTAATGTATGAAGTATCTTAAAAGGGTCACTATGCTGGCAGTTCTGAGTGCGTAGTGCGCATAGTGCTGCTTTTCTTGGCTAAAGACGCTTCTGTGCTTTTGCTATGGCCCATAGCAAAAAAAAAAAAAAAAAAAAAAAAAAATTCAGCTCCCAACCCGGCAGAAAAACAAAAAACCCAAACAAAAAAACCTGCCTGTACATCTGTTATTGTTATTAACTAAAGGAATGAAGCTCTAAAAAAAAAAAAAAAAAAATTTAGATGGTAAAATTTGCCAAGCAGGACACCAGTTGCTGTCCAAGGCAGATGCTTACAGATTTGGTTTCCCTGTTCGCCAACCTGCAGAGGATTTGCTTCATGTAGAAGAGATCCTGGATGAACTCTTGCGTCTGCCCTACTGTTACGGTTTAACCCTAGCTGGCAACTAAATCCCTACCCAGCCACTCGCTCGCTTCCCCCACAGTGGGATGGGGGAGAGAAAATTGGAAAGGTAAAAGCGAGAAAACTCGCAGGCTGAGATAAAAACAGTTTAATAGGGAAAGCAAAAGCCACACACGCAAGCAAAGAAAAACAAGGAATTCATTCCCTGCTTCCCACCATCAGGCAGGGGTTCAGCCATCTCCAGGAAAGACGGGCTCTATCACGCGTAATGGTGACTTGGGAAGACAAACGTCATCGCTCCAAACATCCCCTCTTCCTTCTTCCCCCAGCTTTATGTGCTGAGCATGACGTCATATGGTATGGAATAGCCCTTAGGTCAGTTGGGGTCAGCTGTCCCAGCTGTGTCCCCTCCCAACTTCTTGTGCACCCTCAGCCTTCTTGCTGGTGGGGTGGAGTGAGGAGCAGAAAAGGCCTCAACGCTGTGTGAGCCCTGCTCAGCAGTAATGAAAACATCCCTGTGTTATCAACACTGTTTTCAGCTCAAATCCAAAACATAGCCCCCTGTGAGCTACTGTGAAGAAAATTAACTCTATCCCAGCAAAAATGAGCACAAAGGCTCATCCCTGCCAGGATGTTTAATAGGGCAACTGCTGAGCTCCACTGTAGTTCAGTTGGTTAAGTTTCCACTTAAGCCTTATGAATTCAGATCATCTCTTTGGGTTGGTTTGGTGCTCATCCATGATCCCAATTAAGGTGTGGGCACCCTGGGTATCAGGTTGGGTGCTGGGTCTCCAGTACTGAGTGAATAAGTTGGGGTCTTGCCGAACTGAGGGTCTCCATTTCCATCCTTGCATTGAGGGCTTTGCCCAGTTGCTGAGCTGCAGTACTCCGATCCTCTGAGGCAGAGCCGTCACATCATTGGTTGTTGGAGCTCCTTGAATTCATGGTTTATTAAAGAGGGCAAAAGACTTTTCAGTGTGTTGAAGAGTACTTCGCATTAAAACTAGGTCTAAGGACCTAATGGGCCTGATTTAATTGAACTGATTATTTTGTATGTATTCACGGAATTATCTGCTTACCTTAAATCAACAATATCCAAAAAATGAGGAAAGCTTTGAAAGCATTTGTTTTGTCATGAAATAATAACTTGATGAGTA
>NW_009260786.1:450112-484203 GCF_000687185.1 Egretta garzetta
TACTCTTCCATGACCAAGAAAGTGTCAGTCAAATGAATCCGTTAATAAGGAATGTCTTTGGAGACTGATGTTCCTCAGAGCAAAGACTTGGAACAATTCATAGCTAAAATGGTCCTTTTTTCTCCCCTACCCCTTCTTACTATGAGGTGAAAAGAAGTAAATACAGATTGTATCTGAATTGGTCCTATCTGAAGATAATTGCCATGGTTGTGAGGCTAAGCCTAAGCTGGAATGGCATCTCCTTCTGTGACTCAAATTTCCTGGATCCTACTACTTCTTCTAGTAGTTTGCTCTTGCTATTGCCTCTTCTTGGTACATCCACTAACCTGAGATCCTGGGAACAGCCAGAAATCCTTTTGCTCTGCTGTCTACCATCCCTGCAGTATGGTGAATGTGGGAAGTCGGGAGGTAATTTTATAGTCTGGGTAACTTTCTGCCTGGAAAATGCAACTGGAGAGAAAAGAGAGTTTATTTCTAATCAGCCCCCAAATTATAAAAAGGATTATTTTGGAAATGTAATTAGAAAATTAATTGCTTTTATGTTTTTCAAAGTGCCATGTCTAGTCCCAACCATCTGTGCTTTACAAATGTAGAATTTTCATTTGGGCATTCTTGTAGTTGAAGAAATTGTTTATCTGGGGGACAGTTAAAGACATTGGTTATCAAAACCTACTTCTCTTTCAAAAGGGTTTCTGGGTGATTCGTTTTTTCAGGAAAACATGTTTTGATCTTTTTTTCTCCTTGAGTGTAATAATTCAGAGTTCCAAAATGTAGTAATATTGCAGGAAAGGGGAGACAACATGTGACAAAACTCTGAGTTTCATAAGACTTAAACCCATATATTTTATAATCAGTTCATTATTTAGAATGGGGGCAAAACTTGCCAGCCCCAGAGCGTGGTCTTTAATAAGTAGGCCTTTGATGTTCTTTTATACTATATTAGAAAGTTATAGCTGACAGGTGAACTTTTGCTCATTATTTCAGGAGTAGGCATTGATTCTAAATTTAGAAACAATTTCTTAAGAATAGAAGGAAAAAATCTAGCTGATGAACAAAGGTTAAATTAAGAACAATAAGTCACACCCTCTGAATGCTTTTCATCTCAAGACCAAGACAGATGAAAGTATTTTGGAAGATCATTGTGCCATAAGATAATAATTTTATTAATCAGACTTCGTATTTGTGTCAGTTCTGCAGTTGGGGGTGAAAGCAAAGTAAAACGAGGGTATGAAAAATTAATTCCAAAAGATAATACATTATAAAGCAAATGTTACCTGAACCTTTAAATAGCTTGGGGCAAGAATGCTAAGATCCAAATCTGAGTCCCCGAAAGCCGTGCTGTTCAGCATTTCATTTGGATGCATTATGGACCTAAGGACCATGCCATAAAGTTTGCGTAGCCGAGTGGACCCAAGTTTTCCTTAAAGGTTTGTGGGTGCACTTATCAAAGGTGTACTTTAAAAATACATTTCAAATCATATAATTCTTCCTGGAATGGAAATAACCAGTCTTTCATTGTAAATGGGTGCGAAATAAGCAGCTTTTGAGAACGAACACCTCAGTTTTGCTACAGTTGATGCTAGTTCACAGCAGCTGTTTCTGTCTCCAGGCAAAATCATTAAGATAATTCACTTTGATTTCCTGTAAAACACATATTTTTGGAGTTACGCCGTCTGATTCTGTCATTACCATAGGACTTAATATGTCTGCAATGATACGCACCCACCATATGCTCAGAGCTGTGATCTATGGGCCTATGGCCCTCTTGCTCCCTGCCCTCATGGCCTTGTAGCACAGGGACGCGTGCTGCCGAGTTCAAGCACGGGATTGTTGTCTGTCCCCGGTGCTGGGCTGGAGGAGAAGAGGGGTTGGAGTCAGGTGCTTGATCAAACATGAGCCGGGGTCCTGGTGCATGTCTTGTCTGTCGTATAGCTGTGCTAATGAGGGGTCTCTTCTTCCAAAATGAGATCCGCAAGCAGACTCTTTTGTCTCTACTTGCCTCCTCCATTAGACTCAGCCTACAGGTTATAGGCGTTGAGTAATTTTGTGGGCAAGCTAAGGACTTTGAGTCCCTGCTCCTTACCAGAGCTCAGGCTATTCAGAAATAAATTAGATTATAGACCTTGATGCGACCGTTGCATTTCCCTGTGTTCGCAGAATTCAGCGGTGCTGAAATAAAACATTTCCTTTTTTTTTTGAGGCGCCTGCAGAAGCTGTTGATCCAGCATCTCAGATGCAGATGCCAGCACCACTGGCACGGGAGGGGTGCAAGGTGCAGTGAATTCACTTTTGCTGTATGAGATGCGGTTTGTAGTCTCCCAAGACTGGCCTGAGCACTGCTTCCAAAAGCCCTGCAGGTACAGTGTGCAGCACAGCTACCCAATTTTCAGGCTGCTACAAGTGGGTTATCACCCATCTCCTCTACAAAATCAAACCTACTTTCTCTTCATTGTAATAACAGATCTCAATCACTTATTACTGATGTTTATCATTTCCTGCTTGCTGAAAGAACAAATGGACTACAGATATTGCCATTGAAATTTAGCTTTGTAGAGGGAGACATTATTACTGATTAGTGTGATACCTAGCTAATGGGGGACCTTCTTGGTTGGAGTAAGTTTCTTTTTATGGTTTGCTTTCCTAAGATGGGGTCTTTTTTCTGCACTAATTGTTATCTCAGTACTGGACAGTTGCCATTTGCTCAAATAATGGCTCGTAAAGCGTAAAAACTGTTTCTTAAATCTTCTCCTTGTTTGCTTTGCTCTGGGTACTTGTTTTATGACTGTAGCTAACCTTTAAACAGATATTTAAGGCGGTGGGCAAGAAGTCAGCTGTGGTATTATTGCCACAGGGATAGAGAAAAAGCCCTTTGATTCCTCACTTGAATTCTGTGTGAGGGATGAGAAGTGAAAAAACAACAGGGCTGAACCTGTAAAGAGAAATGTATGTTTGTGTGTGTTTGACCTTTATGCCATGCGGCGGGCAATGAAAGTGATTGGGTTCCTTTAAAAAATCGTAACATCACCACCTGCAGCACTGATTTGTCAACTGCCAAAACCAATATGCCTTTTCTTGTATGTAGTCTTTGTGTCCCCTCGTAAACAAAGAAAAGCGATGCGATGCTTCAGGGAGCAGGGGCACGTGGTCCATCTTGGAGTGGTTCCCCTGTTTGAGGAGTCTGGCAGTGACTGAACATACACCTAAAATCAGGTTTTTGACAAACTGGTAACCTAATGCCGTGCTGCCTCTGTGTCACGTCCGTTAACTTGGATCCTCATCCCGGAGGTCTGAGTGTTCGTTAAGCAGATACCCTGTACTGCTTTGCTCCCCATTAGCTGGGCAGCACAGAGGAAAGCGTTATCCCTATCTTTGGGTAAAAGTCTGCTGCTGAACTGCTGAGAATCCTGCCAACGAAGCTGCATAATGATTTCAGCTTTAATTATGTGAAGGTGGTAGGTCCTAGAGGTTCAGTTCCATTGCTGCTCTCCCTGGCTTTCACAAGGAGCCACCTCTGTATTTGCTGTTATGTCACAGCTGCCTTAGAGTTATTTATTTGCAAAGGTTTCATTGGATTTTAGGAGGTTGGGTGGTATCCCTGCCATGAGGTATCCTTCTCTAGAATAATTTTCACCTCAGTTCACCTACCACTTTGGTGTTTACATGTCTCTCCCAAAAGTATTAACTGGAAGATGTCTGGGTAAGTAGAGATGTGAATGAACTGTCTTGGTATCGGTCTTCTCCCCAGCTTACCAAAAGCTGATGGCACAGACCTCTTTCCCCAGTGGGATGCTCACAGAGTTCTCAAAAACCAGCATATCCAGTGCACCTTGGCCATCGTTCCTCTGTGTCATGGAGGTTAAGAGCAAATTTTCTGTATGGCTTATAGCTGGAAGAAACTCTGTGTGCAACGCTGCAGTTGCTGGACGTGCGTCATGGGAATTGGACAATGTCTATGTGCTTTTACAGACTTGGGGTCAACAGAATCAACTGTTGGCTTTCTGGATTTGGTGGCTTGGAAATACACAAGAAGTAAATAGCTTAGACCAGGGTGGGTCTCTTCTAGGGAATGCAGTTTTGTTTGTAACGTATATTTCCTTTCTTTCCATCCCACATGAAAAATGTTCCCCTTAAACCCTTGAAAAAAATAGCAATGCTTTTTTTTTTTTTTTTCTTTTTTCTGGGAAGCTTAAAAACAAAGTAAGGGATTACTGCTTTCTCACCTATGAAATTTAGCGGACATGACCTAAACAGGCTTGGAGGGTGAAAAGTAAGGCATTGCTGGCATTGTCCAACACAACAAACTCAGATGTTTCTTTTGGCTTTGCAGCACTGCACAGTAGGCTTTACCTGATAGTTTCCACAAGTTGTGATGAAACAATTGGGTTGATAATTTGGGATGAGCAAATGAAAGTTTAGATGCTAATTTGAAGGCATGTGAAGTCCTTTCATACAGGCCTCCAGCCCATCTCTCCCAGCATTTGGCTTCTTCCTGCAGCTCTTATTTGGAGAACAAGTTTCTGCTGCTGTGCAGAAGGTTTTCCCCCTCCCCAGTGGTGTTTTGGAGGGCCTGTGCCTCAGTGCACTATATCTCCTTCACGCGGATGATGTTCAGTGTGCCCACAGCCTAGCTGTAACAGCAAAGCCTTTTGAGAAACCAAGGTGCCACATAGAGAAGTTAGAGCATGACACACAGAATGCAGTTAATGTGATGAAGGCCAGTCTGTAATTTTAATTGTAGTCCATGCTGCTTACAGATCCACGCATACCATCCCAGCCCCGTTTGCCATCTTCTCTGCATTCCTGAAGACCTCTGCTGAGCTCTGACCCCGGTTTTGACTTCATCTCTGGCTTGTTCCTTGCGTTTCTGTTGGCGTGTTGTTGTCTTGAAAATTCTCATGATCCCCAGTAAGTGTCTCCTAGTCAAACTGGCAAACGAAACACTTGAGGCATACCTCATAAGAACACCACCAAGGGCGAGCAGAGTAGGAGACAACCATTGCCAAACCAGAGCAGGCTCAGGGAATCAAGTGTCCAGCTGACAGAAAGAAGTGGGATGCTGACCCAGCAGTGGAGAAGCACTTTCTTCAACTGTGTTGGTACTAGTTTGATGCATCATTGGATTTTTTCTGCATATTTATAGGAGAGCATGTGTTTGCACATGTACCAGTGGAATTTAAAGCTGTTGTGTTTATACCAAAAGGAAATAACATCAGACATTCCAATTAATTTATATTTAATTAATTATAACTGAACATTTGGAAGTTAGGCACAACCAGTAATGCTGTAACTTTCCTTTTTAGTAAATCTGTAAAAATATAGCATGTTCCCACTTACTCAGAGTCTTTTAAAAACTAGATTTCTACCCAGAAGTCACCTTTTTTGGTTTGAACCACAAGTTTCTTGGATCAGTTTGTGCTGCAGATTTTTTCCATTTGGTTCTGGAGGTCATCATCACCACTTGGATCCTTGATATCTATGGAAGAATGAGGATGACATTATTAAAAACCTGTTAGGGGGCTATGTGATTGTTAGCTGGTTTAGGTATCACCTTTCAAGACAATAATATTAAGTGACAAACGTATTTTCTTGCTGGAGCAGATTTTTCCATGCTGTTAGGTATATCTTGTCCTTTTTTCCCTGTTTCTTGAACAATTCTCCTAGATCATCTTTGTATCATGTCTAAACTCAAATGATTTATTAGAACTTTGTCTTTTTGTATTTTCAGATCAGAAAAAAGAGTGTCTACAGAAATTGAAAGTATCTCTCAGTACATATATTTTCAATATTTTTGTCATTCTTTTTCCATAAGGTTTTTTGTTTGTTTGTTTTACAAGGAGGGCCTTATAATGAGCTAACGAGTACCAGAAAGTAAGTTATCAATATCAAAATGTTTATTTTGGGGCCTGGTGAATTTGAACAGAATCCACCTGGACTGATGCAATGCCTGGTGGGACTTCTCATACAGTGTCTTTGTGGCCTGATTCTGTTGTGGCTGGACTCATCTCTTGGCTTGAATACACCTCCCTTGCGTTGTACAGTTTTGTGGTCAGTGTAGTATCAAGCCAGTCCCACGATCCTGGTTTTATCATGGGAAATACTGACAAAGGAAGGATGGGATGTGAAGCATCCAAACTGCAACTCCCCATCTGTCTGTGGCCATGCCGTGTGGGTGCTCATCAGGATGGAATTAAACTGAAGGAAAACACTTTGCCTGGAGAAGGAGGTGAAGGCTGATGAACAAGTTTCTCCATGTGGTCAGTGGAGGAAGGCAGAACGATCTCAGTTCAGAGTAGACAAGGTTAAGCCCAGTGGTGGAGTTGTTCCCCTTTATGAGTCTAATCAGGAAATACTAAATAACTGAAGTTACCTCTTACTAAATAAAGTTATTATTTCTAAATAACACCTAAACCTCACAGAATTAAAAAAATTATTATTGGGAAAAAAAGTATTGATGTGCAGTCTTGATTTCAAATCTTAATGTTAAATTTTTATTGGACAGATACCCTTTCTGATTTTTTTTGGTCAGCTCTGATTTTTCTTTTTTATACTTTCTCTTTCCTAAAAAGATGGCTGTATCTAAGTATCAGTATCTAAGGTAGCGTTCTGCAGAGTGCAGAAGTCTAATAGTTGGTTTTGATGACACTCCTTAGTATTTTTAATGTTAATTCTGTATTTATTTTTAAGTGCAGAGACCAGTTTACTAAAAATGAACTGCCGGCATGTTTTTTTTTAACTAATACGTTCATGGATTCTGCCTAAATGAGATGATGGTTAGAAGCTTTTGCTCTGCAAGAGAAACTGTGATTGGAATTTGTACAAAATGTTTTTTTACTTTTGGGAGTCTCCTTAACAATGATGCAGTTGTAACCTCTGATCAAATAAATGTCTGAAATAGAGACTGCTGATTTTATTTTTTCCACTTCATCTGGCTTCTGATAGAGTGGGAGGGTATTTTAATTCAGAGCCTGTATTTATTTTGACAATAATTTAGGAAAGCACCTTTTAGTGACTGTCTGCTTTTTCAGTGTCAGGAGGGGACAGATTGTCTGGTCTACTGGAGATCTTCTGCTCCTGTCCAAGAGGGTGATTAATTCCAGGTGCAGGCTGAGCAGATCTCTTGGCTGGCAGAGAATGAGGAGACAATTTGGGTCCACCATGAAGCGAATATTAAATACTTATGTTTACGGCTGCATTGAAGGAATTTGGCTTGATAGTTCTAAATGTAATGTTGAGTATTATAGCTCAAAATCCTTCAAGCCTTGAAGAAGTGGGACCTGAGATCCTACTAAGCCGACCGCCTGTGGGACACCTCTCAGAAAATGACAAAGATGTGGTCGCCTTCCAGCTGGCAGGCACCAGCATTGGAGCAGGAGAAGATTGTCAACCAGTAAGAGTAAAATTTCTGTTTAAAAATTCCTTCTACTCCAGCAGAAGATGTTTCGACCTGTCAATCACTAACCTGGCTTTGCATGTTCCATCACAGAAGTCTCTTGTTGTTGGTCACGTGCTGATTCCTGGTAAGGTGACTATTTGGCTTTTGAGGATGAACCTTCTGTCTCCATTGCATTACAGTTCAATACACTTTTGCAAGGTAGTTTAATAGCTGGTTTTGCTGAAGGCATTTCTGCAGTGAGCCATATGCTCCTTTTTTCCTTTTCTATCAGTGCCTGGTTTTGAGGTCAGAAGAGTTAAAATCGGCTCTTTTATGTGTTTACCTGAATCTACAAGCATATGTTGTCATTCTCTTCTCTCCAGTCCTGGTACACAGGACGCTACTCACATGCTGATTGAAAAGCCGTCCAAATAACTCCATCAGCCAATTCGTTCAGTGCAAACCAACTCCAAATCCTTAACCTAGGACATCGTTTTGCATCTGTAGATTCCTTTTCTTAATTTATTCCCTGAATCTCTCATCTTCAAATCTTTTACTTGATACTGAGGGTTGGATGTGGCCTTGCTGGCTGGGGAGGGACTGTGGTGGCCCCTGGCTCTGAAACCTGGACAGTAATTCTGTTGTTCAGGTCGTCACATGTTCAGACAGACATCTTTATTCTTAACAGATCCTTAACCTGAAACTTCTGTCCCAAAATTCAAGATGCTTTTAATATAATCCTTTGCCTGTCCTTAGCCATCAAGAAAGTTGCAAGGTATCCCTTTTTTTTTAATCTCTTCTCTTTTGGGGATGGTGTTACAGGAGCATCGAGGACAGGATGGATGTGCCCATGTGATAGAATTACAGTTAACAAGATGAAAAACAACGAATCATGCCTGAAAGCTTGAAATAGTTTGTGGAAAGAAGAAAAATAGCAGTGTAACTTTCAAACAAATATTTTTTCCTATACTATACCCTTTTTTCGCTGACAAGTTAATTCTTTCTGACAGACTTGGCAAGTGAGCAAGTGTCTCCAAGGCAGACACTGAAGCTGCTTCATGAATTCATGTTATAGTTTCTCTGATATTGTTGCTCTGCTCAAATGGTATTTTTAGCTTTATTCACACCTTGCTTTAACATTTTTGTGAGTGAGGATCATTTTGTTATCCAGTCCAAACCAAGTCATGGGTTAGCGTTTCTCATCATTATTGTTGTCAGTTGTCCTTGAAGAAATGCTTGCAGGACCCAGGCTCCCCGAAAGGACCTCTCTGACTTTGGGAGTACTTAGCCAAGGATTGTACTCCAAAACTCAGACCTCTCACATTGCAATTTTATGATTTAAAAAAAAAAAAAAAGGAATTTTTCTTTAGAGATGTGTAAAATATTCAAATTCCTAATAGTAAAAATACTGTATCTCATTAACTTGGTTGATATTTATTTAGACTGGTTTGTCACACAGCTTTGCTCACAGAATATGTTTTTTGACTGAAAGTTTTAAGATGAAAGAGGTAAGGCCCTTCACTGACCTCTGCCTGTGTTCACTTCTACCTTGTGCATCGTACCGTAAAACGGGTCTGGGCTGGGAGGGTGTTCAGCAGCAAAGCTAAAAGCACAGGAAAAATCAGTGCAAGATGGGAGTGCAGGACTTTGTTTTTTTCCAGTGTCAGTAGCACAGCACGATGTGTCCCATAGACAGCATCGTCACAGGCATGCGAGTCCTCAGCTTCCCACCACCCCAGCGTCTCCATCCTCCGCCATCCTCTGAGAAGTCCTGTCGCCGACTAACAGATGCCGTAACAGCTCAGCAGAGCGTCATCACCATGTTCCTGGGATAGCAGGGGATAGAAATGTCCTCCTGGGGTGGAAAAGGCAGGACAAGAATGTAAACAGGTAGGAAATGGAGAGAGAGGCTCAGTGATAGAGATCCCAGCTTTCAAATTCGTTTTAAGGTGTTCATCATTCTTGTAAGCCAAATAGTTAAAAACCATTCCAAGTACCCGTCTCAGTAATGCGTTGAGCTGGAAAGTTAAGCACTCCTGTATCTCTCTGAGATGTGTCCAAAAGTGATAGATGCCTGAAATTACTGAATGCTCTGTCCTTGCTGTGGTTAGGAAGCCCAGACAGGTTTAGCAACGGCTGCTCTTTTCTTCTGGTGAGAGCCCAGTCCTTCCCTGAGCCTGGTGTCTGGCACGAGCGGGCGCTGCCTCGCCACCCGCGGCACGGCCGGGCGGGGGTGCAGCAGCCGCCCCTACCTGCCCGTGGGGTGAGCCCTGCTGATGGCAGCGCTGCCCTCGCTCGCCTGAACGCCCTCCCGCTGGTACCCGCACTTGTTCTTGCATCAGCCGGAGCTGGGGAAGACAAGAAGAGGGATCTTGCTTCGACGTTGGCAGGGAAAACAACTTGAGAGATCCGCCATCGGGCAGCCTTTACAGAGCTTTAGGAATAAAAAAGTCTACTCAAGAGGATGTGTAAATGGAGAATTTCGGGCCCTTTTTGCAAAGAGTAGGTTGAGTTATGTACGTCAGCTGCAGCAGCAATGGAGAAAAATAAGAGAAAATTGATTTAATATTGTAGGTTTCAATGTTCCTTCCAAAATAAGTACAGTCTAATGATGGAGAATGTCTTTTCAAGTGGCAGATGGCCACATTAAAGCTACAGCTGTGCCACCATTTCAGAATTTCTATAAGGCACGCAAGAGGAGGGGGCAGCTGCCTATGGCGTAGGTGCTAGGCTCTCCTAGGAAAGCTTATTTTTAACCTGGATCTGATCCCTGACCTGCTTGACGGTGCGATGTCCTGGAGGGCTCTCCCAGCTCAGCAAAGGGAGCTGGCGAGGGGGTGTGGGGAGAGGGGGGGGAGAGCTGGGGCTCCTTGCCCTGACCTTGTCGGAACCATCCCTACGGCCAGGAAGCCTGGTTCCGCAGGAGGTGGAGCTGCTGTCTTGCGGCGAGGCGAGATGGGATGCTCAGCAGCATCTCCCAGTTCCTGCCGGGTTTTTGTCAGTGTACTTAACCTTTTAACTTGAAAAACAAAAGCACAGCTGCCTGTCACCCTGCTTTGAAAGTTTGCTAGCCTCGGCACTAAAGGAATCAGAAGACTTTGAGCTGGAGACACAGTTTTCTTGGGCCCAGAACAGCTGTAATTACTATTTCAGAAGCAATTTTCTCTTCTAATGAGTACGGTTGTTGCAGTATCTGGAACATTTACCCAGGAATTAGGGCCTGGCTGTGTAAATTTTACTAGCTCATAAGAAAAGTAAGCATAGTTTGTGCTTCTTGAGTATGATCTACCACGAGTGTTCCTGAGAAAAAAAAAATACAGGCAGAAATAAAGTTAAGGTAATAAGGAAAGGCAGAGGCTTTATCTTTTTCTAAAGATGTATTTTAATACACAGATACACGTGTGTGTGTGTGTATAAAATCTGAGTATTGGGGTTAGAGGAAAATGCATTTATGGGGCATGGTAGAAAGCAGAAATTGGAGGCAATGGAGAGTGTAGGGAGGCAGCGGCATGACCGAAAGAAAGAGATGGGAGAGCTGGGGGTGAAGTGGGCAAGGAGGAAGGGCAGGTGCTGAAGGAGGTGGCTGAAATGCCATTTGGCTGGAAGAGCCCTCAGCTTCTTTCTTGCACAGAGACAACACGAGACTGAGAGGGGATCTCATCAACACATACAAATACCTTAAGGGTGGATGTCACGAGGATGGAGACAGGCTCTTCTCGGTGATGCCCAGCGACAGGACAAGGGGCAATGGGCACAAACTGAAGCATAAGAGGTTTCAGTTGAATATGAGGAAGAACTTCTTTCCTTTGAGGGTGACACAGCACTGGAACAGGCTGCCATGGGGGGTTTGGAATCTCCTTCTCTGGAGATATTCAGAGCCCACCTGGATGATGTCCTGTGTAACCTGCTCTAGGTGACCCTGCTTTAGCAGGGGCGTTGGACTGGATGATCTCCTGAGGTCCCTTCCAACCTCTGCTGTTCTATGATTCTGTGTGAGATGTTCAGCAGCTCTTCTCAGTTCCTGCTGTGTTTCTTCCAGCATGTTTAAGCTCTCCATGGGGAAGAAAAGCAGTGGGCTATATGGTCATTGAAAACAGTATGGGCAACTACAAGAGTAAAACTGAGCTTGGAAGGGAAGAAAGATGGTTAGAGGGTAAGGGAGAGGTAAGGATGGCTGAGAAAGTCTGGAGAATTGAAAAAGAGAAAGAAAAAAGGTAAGACCACAAGAGACTTCATCCCTAGTCAAGCAAAAGACAAGGGGGATGAATAGCACGAGGAAGGACAAACAGACAGATTTCATGTATGAAACATCAAACAAAATTATTGGAATGGAGACCAGAAAGACAACTGGAGACTGTGACAATTCATGTGATTTTTTTCTAAACGTGACAAAAACATACCTTCCAGCACATGTGTTTACTGTTTGTATTTGGGTGTCCTTGTAACCAGTAGGGTTAACTTTTAATGCTTTATTTTTCTAGCCCCTTGGGTAGCTTTTAATTTTTTTGCCTTTTGAATACCCCAAATGGGTAGGCATTTATTTTGATGTTATTCGGAGCTTTTTACTATTTTCCATGCAAAATAATTTGATATTTTCTAGGTTGTTTAAGAGATTCTATTCAACGGTTTTGAAGTTGCAAGTGTTTGAAGTCATTAGAATATCACCGCAGAATGTAAAAACTGGTGGATCAAGATTCTCATTTCTCATTCTGAGAAAGGAGAACAACAAACCCTCTGATCCGTTTCCTACCTCTGCAATGCAGAGCTCACCACAAAGCACCTCCGTCTGATGACGCTTCGGGTTTTACACTTGGAATAGCCAGCCAGTAGTCCAGGCAGTTTCTTGGAATTTTCTAGGTGTAAGTAATCCACTGAAGTTTTACAGCTGTTATTTTAATCCCGCTATTGTTTTCATACCTCTCCTTGACTAGTAACAAGTTTAGCCCAGACACGAGAACTCATAAATTAGCAGAGATAGGTAATTGAAGTGCGCTACAAATGCAGTGCTTGGAAAAGAAGTGGTATTAGCTTAATCCCTTTCCTAAGTCAGTGCATCAGAATCCTCTCTTGCATGTCTCTCAAATACTGTATTTTATGGGATCAATTTTTCCAGCAGCAATTCTTTCGAGTTTCTTGTTTGCTAAGGAATATGCCTTAAAAATGAAGATAGTGATTGGTATTGCCAATTTGCCATTTTCTGGAAAACAAACGGGTTTCATTAGAATGAACAGTATAAAAAAATGAGGTTTTCTTTTTGTCAGATGCACAATAGTTTATTAATGTATAAAATCTGAAAAAAAAAACCCTGACCAAACAGCATTTAAGTGAGAAAGTCTCATTATTGACAAAGACTGTTACCTGCGCATTGTTCTGTCAGCCACTAAATGTCACGTTCGGGCAGCGCGCAAAAATGCTGTTTGACAATTGCTTTTTTTCGCAGGAGATCTATAGCACAAAGAAAAACACCTCTGGAACTTTACACCTGCAAATAGTAGGTTTCCCTTGTAAACAGAATCAGAAATTCCTTTTCTAGTAGGCAACCATTCAGGCTAGAGAGAGCCTCTGCCAGACATCTTGGCGCTTCTCTTAATTTGTCACATTATTTATTTCGGTTTCCGTGAACTTCTGAGGGTTACATTGTTCTCTTGTACAGTTCATTTACAGTTTTTGTAACAGGATACCAGTTGGTTTTGAAGAGTAGGACTTCCAGCCATGATTGATGTAAAAGCTATAATAAGTAAAAAATAATAAAATACTTTTTTTCCCCTACTGTTTGGGAGGGTTAACGCTTCTTTGCTTTACCATTAAATTATTACTGACGTCACGAATACATTGTTTAAAGCAATGATGAAATCTTTGACTCGGATGTAGGGAAGTGAGAGAAAAATGACTCATTTTCAGTATATGTAGTTTCATCCAAGGCTTCTGAATTTTTCTTCATATTGCACATGCATTTGTTCTTGTTTCCTAGGTAACAACATGTTTTACAAAAGCAAATTTTTACCACGGTAGAAGTAAGAAAAGTTAATCTCAGATAAGTATGGAACTATCAAAATCTGACTAAATCTTAAGCTTTTAAAATCCAGATTTCATCTTTCAATCAAAGGTCTCCGTGTGCATGTCTTTAGACATACGTGTATCAGTTTTGGAGTGTATAGGTATATCTATTTGCTTAATTTTAAACTGTAGCATAATTGTTCATTCCATTCAGGTTGTGCATACACACTTCCAAGTTTAAAGATCGTACCAGTTTCTGCCTTTATTCTCTGCAGGTAATATTTATATATGCATATTTTATATAGCTGAATCACAATGAGAATTAATTTAAAAGAAGATACATATATATATATATATATATAAAATAGATGTTTATATGCAGGTTGAGATTTCAGGCTTCTCAGAAAATGAGCATTCTATTGGTTTTGGCATATATGAAAATAATATTTTTTGCCTGCCTATGAGGTGTGCCTAAAGAGCTTTCTTCACAGAGATTGGGAACTGTGCTGGAGTATTCATTTTAAATTGAACTGTAATGTTGAAAGACTTCTACAGCTTTAGTTGGAGGAAGGGGAATACTGCCTTTTAAAAGAGTTATGAAAAAAAGTCTCAAAATAAAGAGGTGCTATTGGCCAATATTTCACTTGGCAGTCATGGGTTTTATTTACACAAAATATTTCAAAAACTATGGACCCTGATCATGCAAGCAATATTTATTCTTCCAAGTTGATAAAATCAATCACATTAGGTAATTGGTATTACTGCAGTCTCTCATGCCACTAATGGATTAAATGTAAGCAATTCTAAGCTCTTTTCATTTTTTTTTCACAACACATTTATCAACAGCTTATTTATAGTGAGGACAAAGCATTACATATGCACCATAAAGGAAATCAGTGTTGGGCTTAAGTTTAAAGAAGCATTTTTATTTTGCTTCTGAACATTCAAAGCAATATCCAGATATGAGAGAGGGTGTTACAGAGCTTTCTGACTTTATAATATCTTCACTTCTTTTATTAGAAGGTTCCAGCTTAAGGTTTAATTCTCCATGGCCTGCATACATCACCCGTGGCCATGAGACTCTGTAAATATAGTCAATAGGGCTGTGTGATCGTCCTTCCAGTGTGAAATCAGTTTTAGAAAGCTTATAGGTGATCAGCGGAAGGGTTTTTGTTCCCTCATTGAATCTTTTTGGAAGATCCACAGGTAAATTCCCTATGTGATATAGCCAAGCTCCCTTTGTCTTTTGTGCTGCGAAGGCCTTGAAAGTTAAAAAAGGGATTTTAAAGTTGCTTGCAATGATTTTGCGCTGTGTATTTCTCTGTCACTACACGCTGTCAGCCCATTACTCAGCGGAGGTTCCAGCTCTGGCTGTCAGCAAAGTGCCTGCCAGCCTCCCTGGGAATTGCAGAAAGGATAAGGGAGTATTTGAAAATGTTATTTTATATGCTGACTACGGTAACTTGCTCCACTGTCATTTCCATACCGTTCCCTGCCCCCCTCCCCCCCCCCCCCCCCCGCCCTTGTTTTTCATGTATCTCAAATAAATTTCTGAGTTTATCAATGTTATATTTCTAAGTGTGGAATATTGTGTATTTATTTATGGTTATAACCTGTTAGCTAAAATAAATGAGGGACTGTTCACGCAAAGAGAATATGCAAGCACGTATTCTGTCTGAAGATTTATTAGTACCTTTCAGTCTTCAGCATTGCAGGAAAAAAAGCTGGAATGAACCTCCGGAGATGGTATAGTCGCTCTCCTAGCCCAAGGCACTATCTTTGTCATTCCTCACAGACACTGCATAACAAAGAATTATAGAATAATTTAGGTAGGAAGGAATTTCTGGAGGTCATCTGGTCCAGGCCGCTGTTTAAGGCAGGGTCACCTTTGAGCTTGGGTCAGGTTGCTCAGGGCTCTCTTCAGCTGAATTTTGAGTAGCTCTTAAGTCTTCTCTGAGCGACGTGCTCTAATGTTTTACCACCCTTATCATGAGTTTTTCCCCCCCTTCTGTTTAATTGGAATAATTCTGCCACTTATGTCTGTTGCCTTTTGTCCTTTCACGATGAACCTCTGAGAAGAGCCTTACTCTCTCTTCTCCATAACCTTGAAAACAGTGCTTAGATTCTCCCTTAATCTTTCTTCTAAAGGTTAGAAACTAAACATGCTCAAGCCGCTTGCCCTCTCTCCATACATTGCGTGCCCCATCCCTCAATCATTGTGGTGGCCCTCCACCAGACTGGCTTTGATATGTCGACCTTTTCCTCTCCCGGGGAGCTCCAGATGGGACAAAATGCTGCAGATGCGGTCTCACAAGTGCTGATTTGTGGAGGACGATCACTGTGTTTTTACTGACTCACCCCAGTATGGAGTTGGTCTTCATTTCTACGAGGATGTACTGCAGGCTGATGTTCAACGTGTTGTCCACTGGGACCACCCAGTCCTTTTCTGCAAAGCTGCTTTCCTTTCCAGTTGGTGCCTGGGCTGTCAAGTGGGATTAGTTCATCTTAGCTGCAGGACTTGGCATTTACTTTTGTTGAATTTCTTGGGGTTTCTGGCAGACCGTCCCAGACTTCACTCACTGCCCTTATCTGCGGAATGCTTTACCTTACATTCCACCTGAATCTTCCAGACATCTCTAGATAATGGAAAATAGGTTTTCTGTCTTTTTCATGGTCTTTGACATTTCTGTACTCCGTTTATTCTGTTTCCACCTCAGTCTTCTCTGCTTTCTTTTTTGTTTCTTTTTCAGATTAAAGTTCACAGATCTTTAATACAGGCATGCTTTTTTTTTGGAACTGTAACATGTTAACTGTGGACAGAAACATGCAGTTGAGACCTTACAAGCGTAGAAGAGAGCAGAGAAATAACTTCGTGTCTGCTATAAGCCTAGTAAATATATTTGTATGCTTGCCTAGTTTGCAAATAGTGGATGTTATGGAGCTGGGTCCAACTTCTGAATGACTGTGGTCCCCAGATGCTTTTCAGGGTAATATCTACCTAGTCGCTTGCTCTTCATCCTCGGTTTATATAGTTGAATATTCCTGCTTATTGGAATATCTTGAATTTCTCTTTATTGAAAGGCATCCTGTTTCTTTCAGATGATTACTTCAGTCTGTTTATTTTATATTCTAACCTGCATATCCAGAGTGCTTGCAGTTGGTCTAAGATGGGTGATGTGTTGGGATTTATTCATGACCTAGATAGATAAGTATTGAAATTGCACATAAAGGTTTGAATATGTATAAAGTATAGAAAACACTGAATAGCAGTGGATCAAAAAAGTTCCACGTATTTTGCTTTTCTGTTTGGACTCAGTGGGGCTTTCCAGACAGTTTTGTGTTCACCCTGAGACAGGCAAGCTTTCTTTGAGAGAGTGACATCTATCACGTTCTTGTGAGAATATTTAGTTAGCACGTATGACATCTATTGTGTTCTCTTTGTCCACGTGGTTTGCTGTCTTGCTAATGATCTGACATGATTTTATCATGAGAAATCCGGGCTGGCTCGGGTTTTTTTTCCCCCACGTGCCTTCAAACTGTTCTATTTCATTTTTTAATTCCAGTATTTGCTTGAATGAAAGTTTAATGCCAACTGTATTAAGATCTTCCTCTCCCTTCCTCCCTGTCTCTGCCTTTTTTTTTTTTTTTTTTGATTCCTCCCTGTCTCTGCCTTTTTTTTTTTTTTTAAAAGACCAAAGTTGACCTTTTCTAGTTGTCTCACATGTCCATGAGTTCTCGGAGGTGACTACTAACAACGTTGAGACTGTTGAATTATCACAAGCCAAGCCATAGCTTCTCTAGTTGCAACAATGAAGAAAATCTACCTCATGCAAATATAGTAGAATTACCACCAGTTGCTGGGATTTTGTCCAGGACATCAGTAGTAGTCACTTGTCCTATATGAAGGTGCCCTGGACTCTTTTAGTGATTGCAAATGACTGATCCTTAGTTTTAGATCCAATTTTAAACTAATGTAAGAGTCTGAGTCATATTAACCTTAACCGTGACTGGGCAAAATAAATTAATTCTCTTTGTGCTTAATGGATGTTGAAGTGCCTGTTAAAAATAAATACACATGGGTTTGGGAGAAGGCCTGCATGTGGTTTGAATATTGCATTTCTTCACTTGCAGTCAGGCCATTAACATAATTTAAACATTGTTCCGTGTAAATTTTTAAGCAAACTTACACAGGCATTTGCATAACCCTGTTTCTAGACAACCCCCTGCAACTTTGTCCTGCCAATTTAATATTGTTTCAAATAGTGTGACTTCATCTGTTGGAACATTCACTGCCTACTAACTTGCTGAGAGTGTAAAAAACCCTTTGAGAATGTTTTCCCTTGATGAATAATTGTCAGTCCATGTATAACTCCCGTCGTTGGTGATACTGTGATATTTGGCCCTTTGAGCTCAGACTGCCCATCTAGGGGCAAACGAGGGTGGGTGAGTGAGAAATGGAAAGAAGCTGGTGGGATGAGGCAGTGGTTAAGCTGTATGTGTCATTCCGTGGTTTCAAGGTGCTGGTACCCGTTGTGACCCCATGAATTGCTGTGATGCTTGGCTCAAAGTAAGTGGCACTCTGCCCAGTGCGAAAAGCATCCTCCAGCTCTAATACCTCAGTCCTGAGCTGATTTCTCACAGAAATATGAAAAGTTTTTTCACCTTGTATTTTGTGAATAGGTGTGTGTTTTGGTTGTCTTGTAGTTCGTTCCTCCCCTTAGAAATATGGATTATTTGGCATGGTATTGCACGCTATAGGTTAGGTTCTCACTGCACAAAGGTTGAAAGGCTCGGAACTCAAGGCAGTTACTTGATGAACTGAACAATATTACCAATATAGGACTTCAAAATATTGTAGAGTGGGAAAAATAGGGGGAGGGCAAGTGCAAAGAGTTAGTAGGGAAGGGTCTTGCTTTATTCAGATTCTGTCTTTTGACTTGAAGGATGTCTTTAAATTACATTTTCAAACTTTTCTCCTAAATTTTGTATGCATTAAACTTATACTTGAACTACAAGTTGAAATTCTCATTTACTTTGGTCCAGGAGCTGGTGTTAAAGCAGCGTATGAAATATTAGTAGGCACACAATGCCTTCCACAATGTCATTTTCGGAAACAATGCCACCAAGTTAATATTCAGTGTCACGTTTTCCCTTTAACCTCTTGGAAGTGGCATCAGAAGGGATTCTAGTAAGATTGGCTGCCTTGGCAGACAGGAGCTGTCTTACTAAATCAAATTTAAATCCTCATTTGATAAACTTAAACGTGAGTCATAATTTTTTATCTTTCCCCTCAAGAGGTTATTAAATACACTGGGCAAAATAAAAGACAGAACTTCGCATAAATCATTAATGCATGCATTAGTATAGGTCTTAATTTTAGCCCGACTAGCATACGTACTATTAAGGAGTATAGACTAGTCTTCCCAAACCAGATGGTTAGTCTTTTTCCAAAATTAGAGACAGAAATTCCTCCATTCCTATGCTCTTGTTACGAAAAAATGGCACCGTGACAGTCGTCATTTCTGTACCGCAGATACAGTGTATTAAAGAGCTGTCACTTTTTAAGGCCAGATCATCAGGAACATAAGCAGCAAAATAAAGGATTTTGCCCCACCTGCCCCTCCATGCAATTTCCTTTAGGTTGTTGTAGAGGAACCTCTAAAGCTTGATTTTAGGATCTGACAAAAAGTCCTTGAAATTCGGTGACAGTTTTTCCCATTGGCCTCAACGGAGTTCAGAGAAGTCATTTTTAAAGGTAACAGTAACCGAAATAAAAAATTTAAACAATTATTTTTTATGACCGACCAAGACAGAGTCTGGCCCAAATATTTTGCATTTTTTGCCTAAAATTGAGCCATGGATAACTTAGATGGAAGCCATGACTATGGGAATTAAAGGCAGTATGAGTCAACGTGCTGGGCAGCGGTCTTGCTCCGTTTGAATGGGCTTCTCTACGTGAGAATCGAGGCAGGAGGGAAAGAAAGTGCGAGAGAGTCTGTTCCCAGAGATGGGCAGGATGGAGCTTAATTTAATTGTCTGAAGAGTCTGTCTGATTTCAGAGTAGCTCTGTGCTGGGTGGGGAATCAGTTATCGGGAGATGTGTTGGTGGGATGGAGATGGTGGGTCTTTCAGAAGGGAATCATTTGGGGACAAAAAAGAACATGCTTAGAAGCAACCAAGCAGTACTTCAAATTAACTTTCGTTTGCTTTTGTGTTTTCTTTTTTCTTGGAAGATGCAAAATGCTTCTTTTTCAACCTCCTTGTTTGTTTACAGTAGTTTACAACTCATTAGAGATCCTAGGTCCTTTTTAGAGTTTTGCAATTCTTATTCAATTAGTCTTCTTATTTGGCAATTAGACCAAAATGAATTTTTATTCTTTGAAAAAAATGTGATTTAATGTACCCACTGAGATTTGAAGTGGTAATGAGTTATGATGTCTTGTAACAACAGGATTTTTTAGCTAACTAAATCATTGAAAAGTTAACACTTGTATATATTTGGTTGTTTGTTTTATATAGCAACTCTGGTGTAGTACATGAAATACAGTAGGAGTATCGGAAAATAATAGCTATCCCTTGAGTAAACAGAGTTGGAATTTTTCCCATAATTTTCCCTTTCGTATACACATCAGTGTAGACTCAGCCCATGTTAAAAAAACTGATGAACAGAATTTTGTGTCTTCGTACTGTAACAGTTAGTCATCCCTTCATACAAGGCCATATATTTCCACTGGCTTCATAAAAAGAAAGCCAGTAGTAGTTTTGCCAATGTGTCAGAATCTTCACAAAAATAGTGTACGAGTTTACTTTTTATGGGTTTGCACTAAAAATAATTCTAGGAGTACTAAATACAAAGAAATTTAGCTGCTGTAATTTCTCAGCATTTTTAATTTCAGAAGTGAATTTTTCATGACAGTTCTGACACATGGCTCATTAATGCACTTTTAGTGACTCTTACTGATGATGCATTTTGTAAAGTTGTTGTAAAGTGAAATTAGAGTAAATGTGACCTAACTTTGCAGTTCTGCAAAATCTGTAACAAAGTGACTCGCAAATGAAGTGACTTCATCCATCTGTGAAATATTTCAAGGTCAAACTTTTATTGGCTACAAGATTTCTAACTAAAAAGACAGAGGATGACAGTACTTACAGTTTGGTAATATTTGCTTACTGAGCGTGAAATGAAATTTAACAGTGTGGCATGTCTACATTTGTAAATTTATTGTGGTTGTTTAGACTTCTTGGAAAATGAAATGTCAAGCTATCACCCTCAGCTTCCAGAATGTGATCTTTAGGTCCAATGAAAAAGTTCAGGGTTTTTTTTTCCCCCCCCTTCTTTAAACCAGCGCGAGATTATTTTCATTTCACTTACACTTTTCTTAAGTAAAACAGAACTTGCGGCACAACTGCATCTGAAGTTAGGATGTGGCAATACCACTGCAGATGTGAGCGTCTGATGCATCGTCATAGCGCTTGCTGCCACTGGGCATAGTGTTCGGCTTGGTGAGACAGTGCATGAGGTTGAGCTCTTAGAAGATTTGTAGATTGAGATCCTATATTACAGAAGCACAAAAGGGCTGTGATCTCCACCTGAATAGGTAGCGCATGGAATAATTTACAGGCAAGCCAATTCCAAGAGTAGAGAGGAGGACGGTAAATTGTAAATACCTGAAACACCTTTTCTTAGAGGGTTAAACTCAGACCTAAGTTTTTTTTTAAGGAGAAAGAAGAATTGCAAATTCCAAAATAAGTTTATTAAAGAATCTGAAATGTCGGTCAATACCATGTGATACTCTGCACAATATGGTATAAAACCAGGGAGAATGCATGAGCATGTCTACAGAGTTGCTTTAGTGCTTCTGAGCAAAATGTTAATGGTTAAGTAATCAAAATACCAATAATTAACAAGTCAGCTTGTAAAATACACATCCAGTTTAAATTTTCATCTTTTAGAACCATTGTCTATAGATATATACTGAGAGTCTAAACCAGTGAAAATGCTTCTCAGCTGGGATATCTGCAATAAGTTACAAAACTCTTGAGGACAGTGAAGTTAGTTGGGTTGGTTCTGTACACTGACTGATAATGACTTACCAGGTCCAATGTAAAATCTCCTTAGTTTTTTCTTTTATCATTTGGTTAGTGTTGGCAAAAACTGAAGTCTTCGAGTGTTTTGGTCTCTTGAATCTTGAGGTGATTAATTATGAGCTCTGCTATTTCACGCACGCATTAGGAAATATGGACCTTGCTCTTTGAGCAGTGTATTCATCATCTGTGGCTTGCATAATTAACTAAGAGGAACGCTGTGTGTTTCTTCATATGCACATTTTTTACTCAGGTGTCCAAATAGATCATAGGGAGCAAAAATTGCAATGGCTACAATAGGCAATTACTGCAACACAACCTGTAGACCAAGAAAGAAACAACACCTGAAGATATGTATCTGGTTGAAGAGAACAGTGAAGAGAGAGTGAGGATGAAAATGTGTGTTAAAAAGTGTGTAAAAGTGGATGCATTAGGGATGAGTTCCTGAGAACACCTTTATAAGCATTTGTATTTACCGGTGACAAGGAGGGCCACAAGAGAGGAGTGAAGTAAATCCTGAAGTACAAAGCATCATCCAAGGGGAGGTTGAAAAACCAGGCTATTTTGTCTCTGCTAAGTGCCACAGAAGGTAAGTTCCAAGTAATCTTTTGTCTGGGAACTATCAGCTTTCAAAAAGAAGAAACCTCAGTAATCCTATCGCTTCTGGAATGTATGCTGAGGTCGATGATCTCAGTCTTTTACAAACAAAACCAGAATATTTGTTCTACCCTGTATCATTACCCTGTGAAGGGTGCAACACTGAACAAATGATTGCTTTATATTTAGTCCCACCATTTCATATAGCCAAGCTGTTACAATAAAAGTGAATTTCCAGCAGAAAGTGTAAAAACTCGTGGCAGAAGCAGATGGTTTTCACAAGCCCAGGATGCAATGCATTTTTGTCCCTGTGGTTTGCCTCTTAACATTCAAAACCAGGAGCACCAGTCTCATGGAGGAGAATGGAGCAGAGAATTTTGAAGTCTATCCATTTGCTTTGTCTATATTTTCCTTGCTAACTGCTTCACAACAGCGGAAAGCAGATTTTCTCTTCTTTTTGCCTGGATGGAAGAAGGTAGACTTGCACGAGGAAACAAATTACAGTCTGAACTGCAGAACCTGCTCTGTGCCCTTGGGATGGGGACAGAAGGGAAGTCAAACCTCATCCATAAAGAGGTGTCAGCAGCTCTCATTTCCCAACCTGCTGGTTGGCGTGAGGGAGATGAAGTACCACACTAATGTTCAATGGGCCTTGCTATTGTACTGAGGGCTTGCGGATGGAACCTGTGATCCTTCAGTTCTGTGGGCATGTAATACTCGGGCCTCATTAGTGTGAGGTTACATGGGAAGTTGTCCCTTTGCCTTTCAAGGCTACGCTCTTTTTTACTTGGCATGCTTTGCGGTTTCAGATTGCGCAAGGACAGCAGGGATTACTTAAAACTCAGGATTTAAAAAGGAAAAGGGGCCAACTGGGTGTGGAGGTTATGTAGAGAGAAGGAGAAGGGTTAATCTGTCTGAACAACTGGATTCTTCATTGCCATCATGTTGGCCAGTGCCTCTAGGGTAGGGGACTCCAGATGGATGGTTTAATTTGCATATTTATTTACGTAGTCTTTAATCGTAAATTCATGTGATCAGAATGGAGAATTTCTCTGTAGTCATCTTTTCTTGACTGTTGAGCAGAATTTTCTTCTCGTCAGAGCTTACCTGTAATAAAATCTTTCTATTTATCCACCGTATCTTGACCCTGATAAAACATATGGGGCTCAGGATACAAATCACTTTCTGGGTGCCTGTTTTTGCCCAGAGGCGCTTTTTCATTGCTCCAGTTTCCTAGTTGCAGTCTTCCCTGTCAGATTTCTTTCCTGTTCCCCATCCTTTATTAATTCTAACTTCTCCTTCAATCTATTAAAGAAATTACAAAAGTTTCTTGTTGCAGCAATTCTCTGATCAGAGAAATGTGCAAAGGATGTTTTCAAGAATGAAACACAACAAGGTTCTTGCTGCTACCAAATGATTACTGTTATTGAGTATTTGTAAGAGAAGAGGTAGAACACGCATCATGGTGCTGCCAGAGAGTACAGACATTCCTCTGCACCAGGGACTTTGTAGATATAAATCTTTCAGATGGTATCTGTGATATGGAGAAATGATACCAGACAGAAGATGGGCAGAGAGGAGCATTTGTATGAAATGGCATGTGGAGGTTGCTTCTCTCTTGTGTTCCGTATCGTGCTGATCCTTGATGAAGCCTCTCTACACCCATGGAAGTAGGGTGGGATAATCTATGGGAACGTGTGTGTGAGTGTGTATCTAGAGCTCACTGCTCAGTGAGGCTGTGGCCACAGACGGTGGGGAAGAGCCTTGGTGAGTAGGATAGGATGCATCTATGGGAGGATGAGCAGGAGGCTTTTCCACAACCATTTCTGCTAATCTTATGAGGTAAAAGAAACTTAAGTCCATTTGATGTCACATAATAAAAAGTCTTTTGCATAAACTTTTACATGGAAAGAGATGTCCAGCCATGGATTCTCCTGTAGCCTATCTTAAATCTCATGCATCACATTCAGGTCTTCCACTGTCAATTAACTCTGAAATCCCACCTACCTCAGCCTTCTTTGATGGCACCCTACACCTCCTGTTGTCCACAGGTATGCAGCCTAAAAAAACATCTTGATGAGTTTATGCAAGAACTTAATTTAATGTATTTGCTAGGTATTTTTGTTCTAGGGAACTTAATTAATTAATTATTCTTTCTTTACAGTGCTCTACGTACATTTTAATTATGGTTAGAATTGAAATGTGCAGGTTTTGAAGACTGGAAAATTAGGGAAATATAATGGTTTTTACTCAGTGAGGAGTAAAAATCACATCCATATTCCAAACCACTTCTCCGTATGTATTTCATAGTTGATTTGAGATACACTTTGTGCCTAAAACAGACACAGTATGCAAAATCTTGGTAGTGTTCCCTCTAGCCATTTGCTACGTTTCTTTAGAAAGATGAAAACACCTTTAATTCAGACTTCTCAAAGAATTATGTTCTAGTTTTAGTATTTTAACATATCAGTCTACTGCTTCAGCCCTTGAGGGGTTTCAGATATGGCTGGAGTAGTACTCTGGTTAGCTTTTCTTGTAGAATGATTATTGGTGTCACAAAATATTAAGCAAACTCAAACGGTTTTTGTACTTAATTTCACCCAAGTTGTATTTCCTTGATAGTGGTCAAGTTAACATTTGTTTCTACATATTCGTGTATTCTAATTAGTCATTTATTTAAAGCCAAATAGGCCAGAAAGAGAGGAAGAAAAATAGAATGTATGCAAACTGTTTCAGCTGAATTGAAGGGGAAAAAAAAAAAAAGAGCTTCTTTTCCCCGAAGCATACATTCTGCATGAAATTCAACTTGACAAGTGACCCTTTTAGAACAGTGCTACAAAGATTTCTCAGCATTCTCCATATATAAGAGGCAGCATTCTTGTATTAAAGCCACAAGCAGCCCCTCAGTTCTCTCTAACTGAATGTAGCCTCTTCCTCCAGCCTTTGTGTTCTACTTTATCCTCATTCACTGCATTGGCATTCACAGTTTTATGTGCACTCTTAGATGTGAGAAAATGTTGCAAAAAGCAAAACCATTGGGAATGTTAATAGAAAATAATATATATATAATAAAATACAATAAAGAACTTCTCCAAGTATTTGCTGGAAGTTGCAAGTCTCTCTTGAAAATGTGTGTGTTCACTTGCAAAAAAAAAAAAAAAGAAAAAGAAAAAAGATTTGCCGGTTGATTTACAACTAGGTTACAGAGAAGCTGAACTCCGGCTCTCAAGTCTTGCATACTTTAATTCAGGAGCAGAAGGAAGCAGCGGTCTATGATGGTATGTGAGCAACGAATAACAAGAATGTATGAATGACCTGTGAAACCAAGTGTAATGCATTAAAATCAGAGCAAACTGATGATTCAACAGTACATAAAAAGTATCAGATCTTAAAAATAACAGTAGTGGATGAGCAGTATTTTATCACCGTCCAGTTCTCATGCAGCAATATTCCACAGATAGCGCACTGGTTATTCTGCATTTTCTTTCTATTTTTGAATGAGAGATGTGTGCAGTGTAATGTTTAGCAAGTCCCGCGCCTTCGATGGTCTTTACGAAGTGGACAGGACTTGGGTTCAGAAGCTTGCTGCACACAGAGGGGTTTCAGGTGGTATTGTGGTACCTCAGGGGGGTGGTGGGCTGCTAGTTTCTCCTCACACAAAATACTGACTTTGTACACGACACTGCTTCTGCATGTATGGACCATATGTTCTTCTGGCGCTTAACAGACCGCAAATTACAGGCATTTGATAATTTTCGAATAGATTAGCTCACGTTTTACACCGAGATTTTGAGGGCAAATTTTGAGTGGAAAATTGCAGCCTTAACATGAGCAATTATGGCATGTAAACAAACATCTGCTCTTGAAAAACAAGAAGGTCAGGCAAGATGATACTGTAAGATGAATAAGGGGAATGGTGCCTTTGTCTGTTATTGCTGGTCTCCAGAACCAACGACATCAGATTATCAAAGACATCCCTCAGTTGAAAGAGAGCCAGAGAAGAAACCGTCTCTTCTTCCCTTTTGAGGTTTGCAGTGTCTTTATGCTTAGGGGCTTGAGGGAGGAGGGAAAAGAACCATTTTCTGTATTCAGCCAACCTCTAAGAACTGGTTACGTTCGTCTTAATTTCTGCATTGTGCATTTATAATTTTGTGGGTTTTTTTTCCAAGGGAGTAACCTGAAGCAGGTAGGTCTCTGCGGGCGCCGTTGTGTGCTCTCTTAGATGGCTGCCTCCCAGCAGGAGCACCCCTTCCTTCAGCAGAAGGCTTTTAGGGGCTGCCCAGAGAAGCAGAAGGAGAAACAGGAGGGTTCTTCCATCTAAAATCTTTTTCTTTTAAACACTGCAGCATGATGAAGGACAGGATGCAAAATACCTGCATATAACTGTTAATAATTTGGGGCCAGTTCCATTCTGTATTTATGATCCAAAATGTTAGAGAGGCTTGCTTCATACGTGGGCTCTAGTTTCAAAGCATCATGTTTGCAAGCCCACTCAAATGGAAATCCTTGTTAAATATTTACCACCTTAGTGGCTTATCCATGGATACCAAAATGTTTTTCCTACTGCTTTCCCCAAATACTGGAAAAAGTGGTGTATTAAATAGGGATATCCCCTGTGAAAGTTTACCTAGATAACCACATAGTTAATTTTGTGCAAGTAAAAAGTTCAGATATTTTACAAGATGAGCGACCCAAAAAGCCAAGTTTAAGCTTAAATGCTTAAATATCTTCTAGAGAATTGTCTGTGGCTTGCAAGAGCATTTATGCCCCAGTTTAACTATTTGAAAAGGACAGTGTCTTAATGGTGTATTTATTACTGCCATGAAGTCTTTTCCAATAAGTCACTGACCTGAGACAGATCCAGTTTGAGGGAGCTTCTTCTTAACTTAAGCAAGTTAGTTATCAGAATGGAGAATGTGAATGTTACCTAATTGGTGTCAGTTGGCAAAATTTTTATTATGCAGATCAGGCTGGAGGCAGCATAAAGATCTTTGCTTCTGCTAAGGAAGCCACCTTTTAGACTGGATATAAGGAAGAAATTCTTTACAATGAGGGTGGTGAAACACTGGAACGGGTTGCCCAGAGAAGTGGTGGAGGCCCCATCCCTGGAACAATTCAAGGCCAGGTTGGACGGGGCTCTGAGCAACCTGATCTGGTTAAGGGTGTCCCTGCTCACTGCAGGGGGGTTGGCCTAGATGACCTCTAGGGGTCCCTTCCAACCCAAAACATTCTATGATGATGACCTTGGAAAGCGCTTGCTTCAATTGCAGTAGGTGTGTTCACAGAGAAAGGATGAGCCAGAGAGCGCTTGAGCCATACGGACATTGTAACTGCTGTTGTGGCTTAGTAACACCAGAAAATGGATTCCCCAAATTCTAGTTCAGAGACAGCTTCAGAATACCAGCCGACACCTAATTTTATGCCCTCTGGGTATAATTATCCTATTCTCTCTGGCATTACGGGATAAAACTCACTGTCATCTCTGATGTTTTACGTTTTAAAAATTTGAAAGCTAATGTTTGTTTCTCTCTGCTCCTCCCATAAAATGAATATGCCTTTCTGTTTCTGCATTTTTATTCCTTTTCACGCAGAAGGTTGCAATAGCTGTGTTCATTTCCATGAAGGAATGAGTTGTTCACCACAAGAAGCTGCAGAAGGGTGAATCCTGAGCAATGAGGAAAGCAGTAGGCAGCTGTTTGGGTTTTTTTTTTAACTACAGTAAACTGTGTTTGTGAAACTGAATTCTCTGCTTATACGTTTGAAAGTAGGACTATGATAAAATATTTACAGGTATGGCATGAGGAGTAGCTAATGAATGTCTCCAGTGTTCTCAGCAAAGCAGTAGAGGTAGTATGTAATGCGTATGAAACACATGTTTTGTTCAGAAATCTTTATAATATAGTAAACCACTTAATAATCTGACTCATTAATATATAACAACGTTGCCCTCTGTTAAGGTATTCCCTTCTCTTTCAATTGCCCTGAATACTAGAATATTTTAGGGCGGGGAAAATCCTATCAAAAACTCAGCTTGTTCTAAGTTTAAAAATAAAATAAAAATAAAAACGCTGAAATTGTTTGTCTCTGCTATTTGCATTCATACAAAAGGAAACAGGTGTATAATTTATGTCCTGGCAAGACTGTCAGCTTGTGGGCAACCTGCTTCTGCACCTTCAGTGTGGGAGATGGAGCCTGTCTTCATGGGCAGCGGTAGTTGGGGGGACACAGGGAAAAACAGCAGAGCTTGAACCTGCCGTGCTGATCGGAGGAGCCCTCAGCCCCTTCACGCTTTACCATCCAAGATAATGTGGCAGTTGTTACCTTGAGCACTGATCGATAATACCGTTTAGTGCATTTTTTCTGCTTTACTAAATTAGCCGTATAGGCGTGTGATGCACCTGGGCGATGCACTTCATGCGCACGGGGAAGAGAAGGGAAGGTCCATTGCGCAAGGGAATGACACGCTTTCCAAAGCTCCAAATTCGTCCCAATTCAGATCGGTTCTCCCTAGAAAATGGTCAGGCAGTTGGTGTACCACATCTGGCGCTTACTCTGCTGGCTGAGATCGTTTGGTTGCTCCCTTGTCTGCTTATTTGCTGCGTTGGTCTTGTTACAGAAGGGACCAAAGTCTCCCTGGGGTGCACTGAGGACCGGGAAGCTGCTTCTCCAGCAGAAGCTTTCGTGATGCTAACGTAGCGTTTTTGCTGCTGGGTGGCAGAGAGCAGAGCAGACACGTGAACTGAAACCTGCAGAACACACAGGGATCCCTTCCTAAAGATCCATATAAAAAGTTTTATTGGCTTTTTTTATTTTTGGTAATATGCCTGTAGTATTCCTCTAAGGCCTTTACCGTTTGAAAGTTGAATGCTGTGTGATAAAACCAGACTTGTAATAAAACACAACCTCCTTATAGAAGTTACACTAAAAATAATTCTGGTAGTGCCCTCGGGGTGTTCATCAGCCAGCGACAGAGGCTCCATTTTCACAGCAGAAAAGCAGGGGCTGGTAAGGTCAAGGAGGATGAGTCTGTATTCCTCTGCAGAGCTTGCTAGGTGCATCCAGGGTTTTTTGAGCTTTTATGGATAAAATGGGAGTGGGGTGGGGTGGTGTTGACAACATTGTTTTAAAATACCTGGGAAGCCCAGGAGAGCTCCAGTGCCTGCTTTCAGCGGGTGTCTGGTTTTGGGACCCTCAGATAGCAGGTCTGGCTGACCTCTACTACTAACTTTCACATGTTTCAAAACCAGAAAATCCCAACTCAATTCTGATCAATCTCTGCATGCTTCTGTTGAAACAGGGATGAATTGCAGTCCTGGCTTTTGCTTTACTTCTTCTTTTACGCTTTTAAAAAAAAAACAACCTGCCCTGGTTTGCAAAATAGTGACTCACTGAAGCATCTCTGTCACCCGAAACTCGTCCCTCCTCTGCCTGCGCCTCATTTTCCAGGTGATGATCCTGTAAAATCGGTTTTACTGGAAGGCTCTGACTTCCTCATGCTCAGAGGTGCAAAATGGCATCTCCTGCAAGCATGGGTGCAGGTGACGGCGCTCAGCACGTGGTTTGACTGAGGCCACTGATTGATCCCTGGCTTGTGCCAGCAGACAGGGGAGGTCCTGGCTGGACTACGAGACCTCACTTGGCTCGTGGGAGCGTGGTTACAAAAAAAAAAAAACCACACCCAACCCGTGGCAGATGTCAGCGTGATAGGATTACGAGCAGACACCGCTTTTGTTCTTGTGCGGGAGGGGAAACTTCATCAGAAACACGGATGAAATTCCAGCCTTATCTCAGGGAATGTGGGTGGGATTCAGGCACGCAGCAAGAGCAAAGAGCCAGCGCCTTTTCAGGCTTTTTACCCCCTGTCGCCCTGTGCGAAGGACAGTCTGCCATACCTTAATTTTAAAGTTTTTAAAACTCTGCTGGGATTTTAAACGGGTATTGCCGTGGCAAGCTCGCGATGTCGCTTCCTTTGTTTGCTGTCTCGCCTGGCCGACTCTATAGGAGACCTCTCTGTGGAGCGCTTTTTCATGTTTAGATCTAGCGATGATTAGAATACGCTAATGCCCAATGGGTATATGTGTCATTTTTTAACAGCTGCCGAGCTTTTTCCCTGCTGCTCCAATTAACACATTCAGCGCACGCTTGCCGGCGAGTGGGCTGTGTGTATGGACCAAACCACTTCGCTATTTATTCGCCCAGCGTATGCCATGCCAGAAACGGGTCGGCGCGGTTCCTCTCCTTACGACAAACGGAATCAAACGGGCTCCTGAGCCCGTGCCAGGGTAAATACGGGGGCAGCGTTTAAGCGGGGAATGAAAGCCTGCTTTGCCCTGAGCTGTGGTTCAGTCCATTGACTAACATCTCTCCCCGCCTCTCAGCCCCTCTTCAAATGATGGAGACACAGGGAGCTCTCAGTGCCGGGCTTCCCCTCGCTGGCTGGCGCGTCTCTTCAACTTTGTCCTCCTCCTCTGCTGTTTAATAACCGCTTTGAAATCCTGACTTTTCTCCTTCCGCTTCGATATTTTCCTCCTTTGTTTTCACATTGAAATATTCCAGTCGGTAGATTTGACAAAGTCCACCCCCCTGCCTTTTCTTTTTTTTTTTTTTTTTTCTTTAAAGGGAAAACAATATGCTTCCCTGTCACAGCTGAAATAGATAAGGGAGGAGGTTTTTAATGGTAGCAGAGCGGCTGGTTGGGGGCTGCAGCATTGCTCCGGTGCTCGGGGTTGATTGATGCCGGGGCAGCTCTTTGTGAAGCAGAGGGCAAAGGGGGCTGCCGGCTGCTGAGGAAGGAGATGGAGCGCTTCTTGGGCTTCGTCAGGCAGATAAGAAGGTCGAGAAGAAGAAAAGGCAAAAAGTACCGGCCAGAGGAGGATTACCACGAGGGCTACGAGGATGTCTACTATTACGCCTCAGAGCATTTCCGAAGTAAGTATTTTGCATAACCTCGTTTTCCTTTGACTGTGCGATAAGTGCTATGCTTTGAAGATCTTTAAAAACCCCTAAGCCCCCCAAAACGCGAGCGGTATTCCTTGCCTGCTAGAACCTGAGCCTCCCACGAGTATTTAAAGGATCGGTTCCTGTCGGGGCTTCGTCGGGCTGGGGGCTGTGGAGGCACAGCGGAAAGCAGCTGAAGGGGCACGGGCACTCTCAAAGTAAGCGGGGTCTGCCCACGCTCCCGGGCGAGGTTTCAGGTGCAGTTAATCGAGCCGGACTGCTGGCGACCTTTTGTTAAAACACTCTTGTGTTGGGAAGCGAGAGGGTGGCAGTAGCCCTGGCAGAATGCCTTTGGAAAGCCCCACGGTGGGGATTTTTAAAGCACTGTAAAGGCAGCAATCGCTCATTCGTGCGTTGGAGTTGGCAATTAATGTTTGTTGGCGGGGGAGAGTCGGTCCCCCGAGCCTCCGCTGTGACCTGGCCTTCCCGGGAGCGAGTAACTGAAGGGGGCTGCTTCCTCATGGCAGGTCCAGGACCGCTCCTGAAGAATCAAGCGGTGGGTCTGTGTTTGCTTGCGCTCACGTGATGGCAGCAGCTCGCCCGAAACCAAAATAAACCGCCTGCTCCCAAGTCCCTGTGCAAGCCACGCGTTGTTCCCTGAACCCGTCGGGCTCCGGAGCTGCAGGTCTGCCTTGGGCAGCGAAGCGGTGCCTTTTGTCGAGCAGCTGAAGTTTGATGCACCACTTTTTTTTGTTGCTCTGTACTGTGCGAGCAGCTGTCGGTATCTTTTTGCATCATTTGGCTTCGTTTCCATGTTGCCGAAATAAATTATAAGGACCTTACATTTGTTTTAAGGTGAACGTGATTGTGCTTTACAGCACTGGAGTACCTGCTATCCTGTGGGAAATTAGGAAGCAAGAGATTTTGCCTCTTGGTTTTCTCCCAGCGCACCATGCTTGCCTATCTCCAAAAGTAAACTAATGAAGAGTCTTTGGTTGTTTACTGGGTTTCTCCTTAATGCAATCTTCATCTCTTTCTGTTTTAAAGAAAATTTACTATGCTGGTAATCTCTTAGCTCATCTATGTTGTTAAGACTGAGTTCTCATCAGAAAAGACCTATATTGGGGGGCAGTACATTTGTATCAGGTAACATTACTATAAAATCTTCTACACAAGAACTAAAAATTTTAAATCTACTCAGCAGTGAAAAAGGTGTGAAAATGATACATGTTAGCGAAAGCACAGAACTTTTTCTTGCTTTAATAGGTAAATCAAAGGAATGTGTCAAAGCAGCATGTCAAAATATTTCCCTAGCTGATTGTTGTTGTTGAGGGGTTTTTAAACAAGAAAGCAAACCCCCTCCAAAAGCTGTCACATGTAATAAGGATTTCTTGAATGCTGATTAATAAATTATTAACTCTTGACTTAATGGAAGGCACTAAGATTGAGCCAAATGTCTACGAGGTTTTTCTTTTTATTCTACATAGAAAATAAAAGGATACTACACCTTCCAGCCTGGGGAGGTCATAAGTATTTCAGACTGGATGAATGCGTGTCAGATTCTGAAGTGCTGTTTACAGCAGTGATCGTAACACTCAGATTGAACGGTCAAAGCGGTGCACGGTCCCATGGCCTTGCACGCGCAAGGAGTTTGCAACTTCTTGCAGTGATTTTAACCAAACATGTCATAGGCGATTCAAGCCCTGGAGTCTTTATAGAGATACCACGTCAAACGCAATTGCTCCTCACGTGCTTCTTTGGTCTGGTCTTAGCGTGCGCTCTACGTGTCACTGTTTTGGTTGGAGAGGTACGGTAGCTACGTAAAGCAATGTACAAGATGTGCAAAGATGCTGCTGGTGCTACTATAAAGGCTTTCTTGAAATTTAATTTCATGTAATGGGGACAATGAAATGTTTCATATTTAATTTAATTATGGCCTGGTGTTACACTGTTTACAGTGCAAATATAGAGCAATTGCAGAGGCTTTAATAGCCATTCCTTCTGCACTGGTATGCTTAGAAGGATGCGTGCTTGAGAATAAGATCGTATTTATTGGTATGATTTTCAGAGTATCAGAGCTACTGAAACCAAAGACCTGTTGTTCATTCATCTGAACAGAGCTGGAGCTTTTTTTGGATTCAGTTTCCTCTCCCTGCATTGTTATCCATCCCTCTTCTCTCGTTCTTTTATGAGTTATATATCCAGTTAGCCAGTGCATTTGAGGATTGTCTGAGCCAACCACTTCATGGGCTTGTTACTCTCTCTTCCGCCCCTTTGTAGTATTGCTTAGAGTGTTGTATGGAGGCAGAATTAATGGAAAAATGCAGAAAGTACATTAGAACAACCAAAGGATGAAACAGAAAGAAAACAAAGTTAAAAATAGAATAGGCCTCTGGGAATCACAGGAAAAAGGTGACTTTAGTTTGTCCCCAGCCCAGCTGTGCCTGGGTATGGGGATATTATAGCTCTTGCGGTTAGGTATACTGTCTTTACTCCTCTGAAGCTTTTTCATGGAAGATCACATTAGCTGTGATGCTGGGACGCAGCTGGATGAAATGAAGGTGCCTAAAGCTCCCTGGGTAGAAAAGAGATCCCAGCTCTTGAGTCAGATGTCTTTTTGCTTGGACATTTCATCCATTTGGGTTCAGTTAAATGGATAGCCTTTTCTGACATGTAACATCAGCTCTCTTACCTTTCTGGACAGTCTCTTTCTGTGCTACATAATGCTAGAATAGCTAAAATAATAATTTTGGTACACAAACATGTATTGACATTAGTAGCGCAGGCATCATACTCCTTTCAGTGAGACTTTGCAGTGTGAACATAATGGGCGATGAAATTGCCGCCCAACCTACTCAGACAAGTTGGCGCTTACTGCATAAAACACTCTAAAAAGCGTTATATTTATCTTGCGCGGCGTTACAGCGCTGCCGTTGAACCTGTTCCTTTTAATGAAGCTTTGCATGAAAAAGGCCCTTGTTATATTATTACCAAGACTGATAGCGAACGTCAGGAATGCTGTGTAGCAGAGCTGCCTGGAACACTCCCCAAAATGACATATGTCCTTTCGCTGAAGTCAGGGTGTTTTGCCAAGACCTTTGAG
>NW_009260786.1:484256-490570 GCF_000687185.1 Egretta garzetta
TCTGGCCAAAACAAACACAAACCCCCTCCTTCCCCCACCCCAGTCTGATTTCAGCGCTAAGTCTTTTATTTCGCAAAGAGCTTGGAAGGGTTTGGGCTTGTTCCAACTGATTCTGGAGCCTCGCAGGTTGCACGAAATGTGGTTGTCACGGTCTGCCCATGCAGGTCCAGAGGGCATTGCTGTGAACGCTCGCTGTTAAATTTTGTCTTACTTCTGTTACTTCTGGTTTTTGTCATCCATCTCTTCCTGAAAGAGCCTCTGTTTTCATTGGTGGTTCTTCTTACGTTGTGCTCCCAACATGATGTCAGCAGCATAGGCCATTGGCATAAAGGCTTTATTTTCTGTGTTGATGCAATGAAAATATTAAAGAATGATCCCAAAAAACAACATTTAAAGAATTCTACTAATAAACTCCCCAGTAGGGGACCCAAAAGGTCCCCTTTTTTTAGCTCTGACCTTAAAATGTTCCATTTAGTCACTCAGATAATAGTAATTTTCTTCTATCCTTTGTCAAGACCTTGTATATGTTGTTTGACAAGAGCACTGATATTTTAGACAAAGTAGTCTGCCATAGTGTATCTGTGGTAAAGTCACATATCGTTTTTCTCTGTGATGCCCTTCACTAATTCTTCCACAATTCTTGTGTGAGAATCATCTGGTTTTTCAGTTTTAGGATGATCAACCTCTTTGAATTTGCCTCCAAAATGCATGTGATGACCTTTCCTTTCTTTCCATTAATTGTCCCATCTCTCTCCCTGTGTCATCACTGGAAAGCGAAGGTGTAAGATATTTGACTCCTAGCCTAGCAAATAAGGCAAAAAGGTAAAACCAAAAGTTTTATATAACTCCAAGTTGAAGATGTCCTCTTTGTTGACTGAAATCTGGAATAATTAGTTAAAATGAATACTGGATATATGATGCGCTATTTGGGATGATGTCAGCAGAAAAACTCCGCTTGGGCATTATTCTCCAACACGACTCGATCTCATGGTGCAGAAATTCCTCAGCTGCCAAAATCTTACTAATAAGTGTCTTTGCATTTCATAACCTGGGTGGCTTTAAGGCTGTATTAAACTATTGATAGAAGAGACTTGCAACTGAAATAGCATGAAGACAAAACACCGAGGAAAGTGATACGCCCATGGTTTCTTAATGCTACAGTCAGTAGCAGCATCGTTCTTGTCAAGATTTTCTCCATTTTGTAAATTGGTACAAATAGCTCTTGTTTGCAGCAGTCTCATAGATCTGACTGGGGTTGTAAGAGAGTTACTGGTTTTATGAGTAATGTGGTGACAAGGGCATTGAATATCTCTAGCTCATGTTGCAGAGGTGTTAATTGATCTTAAGGGTGAGGAATGCAGGACAACCACTTCTCATTTTACAAAGAGTGCGTGCTGCTAGTCTGCGGTTTAGTTGGATGTGTTTGTGTGCATGGGGGGGGTTTCTCCTCCCACCCCAGATCTTGTCATGTCAGTACAGTAAAATCGTACCTTTCATTGAAACTAAAGGTAATACATTTGTTGCAGGCTACAAGGCAAAAAAAGGCTTGGTAACCTGAGCAGAGAGTATGGCAGGCCTTGAAAACACAATAAAAATAATCCTTTTTTTTAAAATAACTATAATTTATTAAAGCTTCTTGTTTCCTTCTCCTTAATGACTGTTTCATGATTGTTGGACCCTGGAGATTTTCATTAATGCATTAGTTCTTCAGTATTTCTGTCTGTTCTCCATAAGGCACGTTTTTCCTGAGGTCTGGGTAACCCCAACACCCCACGAGTTAAACGACAGGAACTGGTTGCGATGCCCATCTCCAGAGAGACTCTGTCATCTCAGCTCCACCATCCAGTTGTCAGTTTGCAAGCTGGGCATGGTGATAAATAGGAAAACTGTATTTGAGCTTTACTGTTGGGACGGGCAGTATCAACTTTCCCATGCAGAGATTTGTGAATGAAACAGAAGTGGTAGCAAGTGACTGTTGTGTTTCAGGCACTCCTTAGATCAAGGTGTTGCATCCTCGTGCTGTTTCTGCTGCTTTTTCATCTTCGTGTGTGTTAGGTTCTGGGGTTTTTTTAAGCACTTGGACATTGCATCAAGTGCAGTTTGTATTTCATGACAACTATCCTCTTGCAAAGGGTCACTTGACTTCTGACGAACTATGTGTGTGTCTTGGAGGTGACCCCGTTTATCTATCATCTTGTTCGTCGTGGTCGTTAGTGAATGTATCCTTTCTAGAAGAACCCAAGGGGTAGAGAAGGATTACATGCTATTTTCATTTTATAGATAGCAAACCAGTAGGCATGGGTTATAAAAAGGAGAATGTTAGCATCCCGTCAAATTATTTAGGTCTTCCAAGCCCGTAAGAAATATGCATATATTAAAATCTTATTTTACTCCTTTCCTGTTTTATATTCGTTAAAAGCATGTAAGCCTTGGGATGGGGCTTGTGTTTGTAGATGCTTAAGCTGTTTGAATAGTGGCTTTAGCCGCATTATGTTGTTTATATAAATTCAAAGATAATTAAATTGGTGTTGTTACATGTGCACTAGTGTGATGCCCAGTCGTGGAGTCTGTCAGTGGGCACCCGGGGCTGTGGGGTTCCCCCCAGGACTGGGGCAATGCAGTTCTTCTAGTCAAGCATGTGTATGACGGTTTTGGTGAAACATTTTTGTTATCCATGAAACACACCACAGAAATTTTACATTTTTTTTTCATAAAGCAGTGGGGCAACAGCCAATTGAAATTCGTTAGCAATAGGATTACAAGTGGCCTTCACACTCCTGGGGCAGCGCAGAGCATGGATGGTAAAACATTGCTTTAGAGTTACTTGAGGGAAACCAGCTTATTTATTTCCAGTCACTAAAACAATAGCTATCCAATTCTTTGCATGAGGCGTAAGCACTTCTCCCTGCTAGCAACAACGAGTGCACAATTTCTGTACTACTTTTCTTTAATTTATTTTCTTTACTAAAACATTCAAGAACAGGTTGGATGAGGGTCTGAGCAACCTGATCTAGTTAGGGGTGTCCCTGCTCACTGCAGGGGGTTGGACTAGATGACCTCTAGGGATCCCTTCCAACCCAAAACATTCTATGATTCTATAAAAGCAAAGATCTTGATTGTCCTGGCCCAAGAAATGTATTCATTGTAGGTCTTCCTCCTCTTTATAGTGGCTGCTGGTATGAGGTTGTACCTCCAGGGGTTTTGAGAATTGGGCACCCTTTATATTGTAGTATATCTAGAATACATGATAATCAGGTTCAAACAATGAAATTTAGAGAGACCTGGACTTTCTACTTCCTGAAATTATGTGTAAGTTCATGGTTTTAATCATGACTTCATCAAGTTACATCATGAACATGAAGTGATGCATCAGGTTTTATGAACTAAAATTAGAGAGAGAGGTAAAAGCAACTACTGAGGTGTCAGTTTTAATATTGGCCTTCAGTTCCAGTGAAAAATTTAGAGCAATTAGTGGCATGAAGAAGGAAACAACAATATAAGCTCCTTGCTGATGAGATTATAAACATTTATTGAATGATTGCCGTGTTTTTTCAGTAGGGCACGCCAGCAGCTATAATTAATCAGTAGCATGAATATAAACACCTGTTTGCTATAGATAGTGCTTGCGTAAGGCAAGTTTGGTAGTCCTCATCCTATGTACCCAAATTACTAGGCAACTTTAATGTTTTTCAGCAGAAAAGAGCAGGAGTAGTGCTGTGGCTGGGCACGGGGGTCCGTGATGATCAGGCTGCTGATGACCCCGGCACCTGAATGCTGCCGATTTTTTTTCAGAGGAAAATTACACACAAATCAGTGTGCAAGAATATTGCAGTTCTGAGGGCATGTACTTCAAATTTAAAAGGCAGTAGGACTAGGGGTGCCTATAAACCTTTATCTGGCCTCTCTTTAATGAGTCCTTAATGAAGGACTACCTGCTCATTTTTGCGGTGCTTGCGATGGATTCGGTGGGCGGAGGAGGAGGCTGCGCCGAGTCCGGGTGCAGCGTTGTACCTGCCGTCCCACCGACCTTCCCATCGGGGCTCATCCCTCGTTTCCCTAACGTGAAAGCTTGAATTTGCAGATGTCTGGCACAAGCTGCTGTAGCGTGCCAAGGGAAGTATGGTTTGTATATATATAACAAAAATATATAAGCCTACCTACTGTGAAAATTCAGCCTCAAGGCATCGCAGGCTGCAACCTTTAAATTGTTGCATACCTTTGATGATAATCTCTCTGTGATCTAGTTCTCCACCTGTGAAATGAGGTTAATGGTACCTCTCCTTCACTGGTATGCTATGAAAGCAAATCAGTGTTCGCTAAGCTCTCAAATGCTGTAGTGATGAGCACTATAGAAGGGCTCGGGAAGAAATTAATGTCTGTCCAGAGAGAAGGGCTTGAATAGTGTGTGGGAACTAAGGCGTAGAATTACACTTCAAGCAATGAGGGGAAACCAAGGTCTTGAATAATTTTTGGGGTAGTTAAAATCATTTATTCTGGGCATTAAATGAGGCAAGGTCTCGTGAGCAAGTAATTAAAGACTCTGTTGTAATGCATATGCAAAAGGAGGCCAAATTAAGGCTTGCTAGGAATTCTTAAATCTGGCACTTGCAGCTTGCAAGTTTGCTTTTTTTAATTGTGTGTGTGTGTGTGTGTGCATGTAGTAGGGAAAATGGAGCAGCAGTTCCTTGGGTTTTAGCATGGAGTGGGAATTTCGTAACGGCAGGTTATGGGCATAATACTCGCTATAAATGAACCAAAATTGCCTTGGTGTTAAGATGGCAGAAGTAAATTTTGGTGAGTGGCTATAGGATCTGATCACACATGTAGCACTTCAAGTGCATTTTTTAGTGCAGTCCCCATGCTGATGCTGGGAGCACCCTGGGCAGCTGTGGGACAGCGGAGGGAGGAATTGGGTTTATTTTTCTGCTGTCCCTGGGCACTTTGGGCAGATGATGAGAGACATTTGAGGAGAGCTGTCCTGGAAAAGGTGGCCAGGGAAAGAACTGAACCGGAGTGGCAGGGTGCTAGAGGAGGTGCAAGATCCCACCGCCCTGCCGGAATCTGCAGGGTGTGGAGGACTTCGCTGCTCTGCTCCTCCAGCCCCGCAGAGGGAAAGCAAGGAACGAACTCTTCAGATTTGCCCAGCCTGTTCTGTACTCGCTAAGCACGATATAAAATCTGGAGCCCCCATGTAAGGAACGAGGACACCACGTCTTCTGCATAGAGCTGACACTGGGGATAAGGCCATCAGAGATGTTTTCCAGGTGTCGGAATTAGGCTTGTAGGTGGTTGTAAGACCTGTGTGTACATGCTCGGGGTTGGAGCTGAGGAGGACAAAGAAGACTGAAGGGAAATACTTACGGGAGAGAGAGAAATTTCTTTGGAGATATTAAAAACTTAACTGGACGAGGCTGCAAGCACCCCGATCTACCTTTTTAAGTTGGATCTGACTTCCAAGCTGGCCGTGCTCTGAGGAAGGGATGTGGGCCAGAGGACTTCCAGAGAGCCCTTCCAACCTCAATTATTATGTGGTTTTATGAAAGGGAACTTCGGCTGGAGAAAGAATGAAGGACTTTGGGTGGCAGAAAGGAGAAAAGAATGCTTACAGACAGCTCTGGGGGAAATGCTGTTTGAATGAAACTAGGGAAAAGAAAGTGAAACCAGAAGTGCACAGATGCCATGTGAGTGTTAACTCGGTAAATTGTGTTTTCAAATCTGTTCGCAATGCTTCCTCTGGGTATGTGTCCCAAGCTCTGTGGCTGCTCTGATCTATGTTATTTTGGTAACACTGCCCCTCTCCTAGAGGGGGAAATTCCTCGCTCAACAGTACGCCTTCTTGCTATTCTGTCAGCTGGTAGCATCTCTAGTTTAAAAAAAAAAAAAATCCCAATGTATTACAAATAAATGTGGTAAAAAATTAATGGTACACAAATACATATTTTAAATAGAGTGATACTAGCTTTTTGCCCTTGCTTTCTGCAGGTTAGAGTAGGAAATACCTTAAAGCCCTGATGACCCCATTCATAGGAGCCCAGCTAAAGTTGTGGAGTCAACAGGCCCCTCTGAGATGAGGCAGGGCAAGAGCTGCGGGCTGCGGTGCCGGCTGTATTAGCACTGAACACTCAGAAATGAGAAGGGACATTTGCCACGCTGTCCGATAGGGATGTTGCATCTGACAGCCTGTTTTAGGGGAAGCGAGAAGATGCCCGCGAAGGAAAGTTGGGAGAGAGCCTGGATCTCTGGTGGAGCACTGCCAGCAGCAGCAGCAGTGCCCAGGTCAGTTGTCCATAAATCTAAATATGTCCAGTGGTATT
>NW_009260786.1:490806-501320 GCF_000687185.1 Egretta garzetta
GTAGAATTCCACGTGGCTTGTTCATGAAAATGCTACATTCCCTTTCATTGCTCCGCTAGACAGGAGCGACTTCTGAAATGGAGGGACCAAAGCTGTTGGGCCTGGGGGTTATAACTGCCCATCAATAATTAAAAGGATTGGAGTGCAGCGAGACGGTGGATCTGCTGGCTTCTCTGCAATCTCTATGAATTTAGTGATGCTTTGGTAGTCTCTGAAATGCTCTCTCTGTAACTTGACCCATATTTCACCTGGGCTTCCCAGAAGATTTCCTCTAGGAGTTCTGTAGGCGTCCCCAGCACTTCTAAATCTGTTGCCGCTCACTTGTGCCATACCCTGCCTGGAAAAAAGAAAGAAGCCTTCTCAAGCTTAGGGCATTAATGATTTGCTTACATTTTTCTTGGTGTACTCTAAACGGAATTACAAAAATGTAAGTATATTTAGACACGTAGTGGGTCTGATAACATTCCTCTGCTCTCCCAGTTGTCGTGTGTATCTTTGCCGGCTCATTCAGGCAGGGAATACCCAGCTCTGCCCTACAAGCAATGGAGGAGAGCAAGGAGGGAGAGGTTTGTCTACTGGAAAGAGTACGGCCACCCCTTTAAGACACCGCTGCTCCTCAGCCTATCACCAGGGATGGAGAAAGCACTGAACATTTATCGTTTTGTAGCCGGTGCTTGGTTTGTGTCCTGCAATTCAGTGTTTGTGGTTTGTCCTCGGATGGGTAGAAAACAGTGCTCCTTTTCTAGCATCTCTTCCCATGTTTTTTTCACTGCTTCTCTGAACTTGGGCTCTTACAAGGCATCTGACCGGCTGCAGGCTTTGTAGGGCAGGTTACGTCCTGCAAATTGTTTCCAGAGACTGAGCAAAACTGTCGAAGGCCATTCTAGCTACAGCCCAAAGTTGGTGGTCCTTTGTGTTGTACGGATAATTGGGCTTTTTACAGCCGCATGCCCACTCGGTTGTTTTCTTCCTCATAGATAATCATAGAATCATAGAATTGGCAGAAGTTTATTAGCTGTTGGTTTAAGTCTCTTACAAAAAACTGTAGTGCCGGTGGCATAATTACTCAGGAGATTACATCAACGTGGGTAGAGAAGGCGGCCAAGGGTAAAACACGGCTCCATTGTATGAAAATAGCTTTAATATATGGAAAATGCTCAAAGCCTGTATCTTTCTCACGATATTTCGTTAGGATAATTTTTAAAATTCTGTGAAAATAATTGCTTGGAACAAATTCTAGCATAGCTTCAGTGTGTTAGTATTTGAGGCACTGGTAATTTATCAGTGGACTTGCAGGTAAGGCAGACAGAGTTTTGGTCACTGATCTCTTATTTTGTGATAAAATGTCTTTTCAGTCTCGATGGCTTGGTAAGTATGTCTTATATGATTAATTAACGGATGATAAGTAGCAATAAGGCCTTAGATAGACGTAAACTATCAAGAACTGATATGGGGACATGTACAAACAAGGAGAAAAATTTAGCTTGATTTTGAGTAACCTACAGAAGGTAATTAATAAACACTCGAGATCACTTCTGCTCATTTTAACTGCTTCTCTAGACAGGTAACATTGTTCATATTATTACTGTTCATATTTTCTTGGTAGCAATTTATATTTTTTAAATGCACAGCTAAATTAAACTTAAAGAATCTGAGAAACCAGCAATATTTAAACACCTGTAATAGTTTAATAGGTGAATCATCCCGAATTCTTCTTTTGATTGCTGTACTGATTGGAAATGATGAGTGCTTCCCAGAAGATTGCTGGATGGTTTATCTGTCTGTAGGCTCCTAATTTCAGCTTGGAAAATTTGTCCAGTTTTTAAGTCCAGTCTAATATATTAACAAGGACCACTGTGTGAAGGGGGAGGTTAGGAGATAGTATCTAACGCACATTTTGGTGTTACATTCAGTGTGCTGTGTACTACGGCATGGCTTTTTTATCCTCCCCAATCTTTACTGATGTATATAGTTCTTAAGTTCTTCAGCTGAGCCTTGGGCAATTGAATGATCTTATTTTATTGGTTTGTTTTCCCAAAGTGGAAATTTCGTGAATTTTCTGAATTACAAGCCTAGAACACCTTTCTCTTCACATATCCCGAAGTCCTTCAAAAGTACTTGAAAAATACAATGATGGTGCACAGTACCCCCTGAATTTGCAATCTAAGAAAGATTTTTCTTGCAGTTTTGTCATAAAATCAAATCATATTGCAAATGGGAGGAAGGTAACACATCCCATCTGTAGTCAAACCCTCATGCAAGCAAGTGCTTTCTAGTCACATTCAGACTAGAAAGGATGGATAAGTAGGTGTGTGTCTTATTAATACAAAGCGGGAAACTCCTCCTGGTGGTCTACAGTATGTGTTTTTCTTTTAGAAAGCACGACTTACCAGTATTATGACTGCCAGCTGCCTTTTCTACTTATTTACTGAAACAGAATTGTATGTGCTGCTCAACAAACCAGGAGAATGGTCGGTCGTTGACGTGGCAGCATAGTCTAGAGCTTGAGATGGCTTGACCCATCACCACTGGGGATGCCTTGACTTAAGCCTAGGTCAAAAAAAAATGTGAATAGGAAGCTGTTCAGGGAAGAAGGAGAGGAAGCGAAGTTCAACCAGCTTTTGTATCTGCAAATTCAGCTGTTTTGTTTGGAGATTGTGGTCTTGGGTTTTAATGTGGTTTTCTGGGCATCTTAAAATGCATGGGGAGATTTATTTGTTTGTTTATTTATAACTGCTGCATGGAAAACAAAGCTCTCAAAAATCTGTCTGCAGTGATTGCATTTTTCCTGGTTGGTGTTTATTTTATCAAGCAGATTTCTTGAGTTGACAGTGGGGTTTTGTGAGGTTTTATATTGTCTCGGCTGTGCCTTGTTGTAGGCTGGCCAAAGATTTGGTCCTGTAAATGCCGGAACCGTGAGTAGCTCCATTAGTGTGAGTAGTCCCACTGGTGGAGGTTAGATATAAGGCTCTGTAGCAGTGAACCCTGAAGAAAATGGTGTGTATGGGTAGAATAAAGTCGTAATTCTAAGTGTTTCTTCCAAATGTTTGCTGTTTGTGTTGTGTTTCTGTACTCTGTTCCACTTTCTGGCGGAGATAAAAGGGTATTTTGACTGAGAGATCAGCATCCCCGAACTGTTTCCCCAAAGATAATTTGTAAGCATGCGCGGTTTTATTTCATTTTTGTTCTCAAGTGAAGTTGTTCAGACTTCAGAAACAGAGCCAGTTGATTAGTTCTGCATTATTTCATTTCAATGCATGATTTCAACCTTGCTCATTAAAGCTGAAGTGGAAAACCTGGGTCTGAAGGACCACTGTTGACAGGAACCACTAGCCTGGAGCACAAAATTCAATAATCATTGATTAATACAGTTTACTGCTGATGTCTTTTATTTGAAAAAGCCAATTATTCTTGCCAATATCTTTTATACATGAGCCTTTACTTAGAATTTAAAATTTTAACCTGTATTAATAATAACATTTTAAATTGTAATGCTGCTGGGAGGGAGGAGAGGGAAGGGGAAGGAGGGGGAAGAGAAAAAGGTGAGGCTTATTTAACACTGACCCCAAAATGCCGTTCCACTGAAGTAGATAGATGTATTGTAGTAAATATTAAATGCATGAAATTGCCTGTCAAGTACGGTGATTTATTTGTTTTATTCACTTGGAGGAAAATGGTTTCAGGTGGAGCTTTAGAGAAGACCTGACTGCTGCTCTTTACTGTATGAAATTCAATTACTGTTACAGAATCCAGGCAAACGAATGCGTGCTTCCTTTGGTATGGAGGCCAGTGGGGATGCCAAAGTTAGGCACTGAGTTTTGGACAGGAGCTGAGCGCGTCCGTACGTGTACGTAGAAGATGCACGTACGGGTAAGTGACAGCTTGAGAGTTTTTTGGTAGGGTGTAAAAGCTTGGAAGCGGCAAAGAAGTGGCTGTGCGTTTGTATTGATCTCCCTGCTGGAGCAGCTCGGTGTTGTTTCTTCAGATGTGTGAAAGCAAGACCTGAAGAACTTGCAACAAAGCGGGCTTCTGAGGTGCAGTCAGCATGGGATAAATCCTTTAAGTCTGGAGCTTAAGGTCGCAAGGCAGCGAACAAAGACACGAAGCTTTGGTCTCTGTGTCTGCAGTTAAGACTTCAGTAATTCGCAGAACTGAGCAACTGCCCTCGCAGGTGGGGGCATGGGCGCTCCTTCCTCTGAGCTTCTCCTCTGAGAGCAATGATTAGGGGAAAAAAACCCACTTGATGTTGAAATTTCGACTCGAATATGTATGTGCGTGCATGTATATATATGATTCGGGAATCGTTACTTTTGAGCAGAAGCTTCCTTCGAGAACAGCGTGTGCGAAATCCCCTTATGCTGCTTCTCAAGTGTAGATAAGCTGCATTTCCACGCAGTGAGCCTGTTTGAAATGCTGAGGGGGAAGAAAAAAATGAGCAGCCCCCGTAACCCGCAAAGTTCTTGTATCCTCAAGGGTTATGACCACTTCAAACATCTTTGGGTTTCTATCTGTAAATTATTTCCTCAGCTCTGTGGTTTTGCCATAGGGAATAAGAAAATAAATATTGAATCCATTAAATATTCGGCATTGCATGTGTTGGGGACATCTCCCTCCCAAGCCTGTCCACCGGCAGGCTGCCTGTCTGTCCCCTGGGGTAGATACTTCTGTGCTGCTCATGATCTGATGGGCAGCGCTTGGCGTGTGGGGACACCAGCAATTTCTTTCACTAATATTTACTAATTGCAGATAGTATCTTGTCATTTCTTGAAGAGTGATTGAAGTGTAGGAGGAAATTGGGATTTTTTACTGGTGGGGTTTTTTTGTGTTGCTTTTTAAAATTTTTTTGATTTCTTGTATTTTTGCTGTTTACAGTGGGAACTGGGAGCAGAGGCACTGGATGAGCAGGTACCAGAGACAGGACAGGGTGGCCCACACTGAGCGGGGCAAAGCATCCATGTTGCTTCTGCCCTCAGCACTGCCAGGACGATCCCAGAACTTAATTCTGGAACTTAATTCTGCTTTTTCCTGCTCTGGTGGGAGGCTGCACTTCTACAGAGTACAGGGGAGACGCCTTGAAAGATGTTCTGTGGCCCTGGAGTTTCCCCTGGGTTTTGGAGGAGGCTTTTCAAGGCTGCTTATTCCATGCCCATCTCTGCTCGTTAGCAGGCCTAAGTGGTGTTTTCCTAGGTGTGTACCTTAGCACCAAGTCTGGCCTCAGGCCACCTTCTCCTTGGGCACAGCAGATGCAGTCCCAGTGAAGACAAAATATTTTGTGGTTTCTGTGTGTGCTTTGGTTTATCTTGACATGCTGATGAATTTGAAGGCTAAGAACGGTTTTATCTACGCAGGATTTTATGAAGTGTGTGAGTGGATGCAAATAGATGGGCTTCCCCCCCCTGCCCCCCCTGTGTATTGTTTTCTGTACAGAACAGCATGTGTCTATCTCAAGATTGTGAGTCCACCCTGGGGAAAAGGCTGGTGACTTTTTTGGATAACCTTTGGGTGCCATTCAGAGATGCAGAATTATGAAATGACTTTAAAATGTCAGTCTGTCTACAACATGTTCTTTAAGTATTCTAAGACCTAAAGCTGCCTAAAAGTAATGTGTTGGAAAAATTTTGGAAAATTTTGTGTTGGAAACCTTGTTTTTACTAAGCCACCAGTGGGGCCACCACTATTGTTGAGAATGAAGACAACTTGTTTTCACTTCCTCATTATGTTTACTTTGAAACCAAGATATTGAAAAATGTGTGGGAACGAGGTTTGTTTCTACAAAAGTTAAACTAACTGGCCCACGCGTGCCCTCAAGTAAGACTGATGAATGGTATAAAATTAAGTAACAGGTTTGGAGCGCTGCTATAGCAGACATGAACAGCATCCAGCAGAAGGCCAGAGCTTCCTTCTGATATCTCAGCCGCATCATGTCTCGGTCTATCAAAGGACTACGTTGGGCCAAGAATTAGACCTGTTGGTTTTTTTCTAGCTTTTCTCACTGCTTGAAGCTCAAGATCCACGTGCGCCGGTGTTAGGCCGAGCTGCTGAGGTTGAGGTGGTGGTAAGGACTGGTGGGACCTCCTGGCTTTGCTCCCAAAGCGATGGCTGAAGGTGCCATCCCAGCCACTGGGGTGGCTGCGGGCAGCGCCTGTCCCTCACCGAAGTGGCTTTCTCTGCTGCTGCCCAGCCCTGGTTCTCCCTCATCTCCTTTCTTCGAAAGCCCTGTTAGGTGGTTGGCACCGGCGATGCAGCAGCTCCTGGTTTTAGCCTTTTTGGGTCAAATCAGATCCCATGCGTACTCGCCTAACCAATACTTCCTTGAGAATTAGGGAAAAGGGCATTTTAAAAGGTTTATAGGAAAAATAGAGTTTTGCTGAAAATGATGAGGAAGAAAACAAAAAATAGCTAATTCTTCTTGTCAGCAAGATATAGGTTACTCTTCGTTTACAGTCATAAAATGCTTGCAGCTCTGAGTTTTTTCTTGTGTAATTAATACTGGTTATACTGGTTAGATATTGGCTGCTCGTATGAAATTACTGCTTTTTTTTTTTTTTTGAGACACCTACTGAATTAGGGGAAACAAAAGAACCTTGCAGTTATTATATTTTTACCTTAGGTATATTTGGTGTTTTGATTCGCTACCTTTTCCTGTACTGACTGATTGGCTTTCCTGAATAATTTATATTTATCTGCATGTATTTGTGCCTGAGTCAAGATTTTGTCTGTGAGAGTGATAGATACTTATTTATATATAGATATAAAATATGTAAAATTTTAAATGTCTTCTTGAGCAATCTTCATGTTTCTTACTTTTGATTTTGAAAATGGCTGGGCATACTGGATGAAATTAAGTGTAGATTCAGTGATTGCAAAGGTGCTGTTTTTGAAAATTTAATGTCAAGCTATGCAGGGAATACCAAAAATATGTAGATCTGTTGAACAGGGAGTGACTCTTAACAGTTTTGGGGAAAGCAGTTTGGGGGTTGGTGGATTAAATGGAGCATGTTTAGATGTCTTAAATAATGTAATTGTTTCCAAGCAACTAATGCCAACTGTTGAGAGTAAAGTTAATTTGCTAATGGTAATACTGGACCCTTTGAAAAGCCCTTTCCAAGCACCAAGTTCACTTCAGAGATTTAATAATTAATCAAAGTGACTATATTAAATGTCAGTGAATATATCTGTGCTTTGCTATCATTCCTCTCTCTCAACAGGAGTTTCCAGGCTCTTAATGATTAACACAGTGAGATCTGTAATGTAATAGTAATGCTGGTGCACTGGAAGGTGAGGTACCTCTTGAACATTCTTGTGGCAAATTCTTCACCTTGGACTTTGTTACAAGCAGTGCTTACAAGGAATGCTCTGAATGGGTTAACCCATACCCACGTCTTGCTTGGAGATCACTTTTCTTCTTTTCAGAATTGAACCCGAACATACAGGGCCAGATCTCCAGCACCTGCTGTCACTTCCCCCATGGCTTCCCTGTGCCGCTCTCATGGAATAGCAGACGTTGCAAGGAAGATGCCTGGGTTGCAGGGAGCTGCGTTTAGCATAGTGAGATTGGCTGATAGAATTTACATCGGTGGTTTTGGTGTATTTCTTGTGTATTAGTTGCATGTTTAACCATTCGTGAGGTCGTTCAAGGTACGCTTGTGCTGAGGAAGGGCATTAAAATGATAGAATATCTTATGTAAACACATGCACGCAAGTGTGTGTGGATTGTTTGAGGTATCAGGCATGGTAAGGCAGGAAATTTCTGAGAGCTGCATGTGATGATACGAATAATCTGAAATTGTAACTCGTAGCATGTCCTCTCCGTGACTGTGGTCATGGAAAAGCAGCAAATCGTTTGCACTAACAGAGGTGTCTCTGTAGTTGTGTCCTGTGTACTGCAGTGAATTACTTCATGTGTGGGTGTACACGCATGCACACACTTGAGATATTTTAAGAAAAGTCTTCCGGCCTTCTGGGATGAAAGAAATCACTTAGTTCCTAAAAATCCACTTAGATGAAGGAGAGTGTGCTGTCTACTCTGGCTTGCAGTACTCCCTACAGCAAAATTAAATCACTAAACATTCTTCATAATACCCTGTTTTTGTGAGAGGCACATACTTGATGCGTTATGATAAAGCAGTCAAGTTAGTAGTGAATATTTGCATAATGAAGCTGGCTTATAACCATGGGGTAGGCAGGCCAGAAAGTGCTCCAGAACATGAGGTTTGGTAGTGGGCTTCCTCCAAGCTTGTGGCTCAACCCAGTGCTCAAGGAAAGATGCTCTGGGCAGCAGGGATAGTATGTCGAGAGGATCCAAGCCATTACAGGATAAAGAGCGCTACTAATGCTCTTAGTAGAGAGCATTGTTTCCTTGAGGACTGAAGTCTCAAGGTAAGCTGCCATGTCATATCCATTTGTTATTTCCCATGGTTTCTCATGTCAGAGATGGCATTTGCATCATGCAGCTTGAAAAGTCTGGAATAAAAAGAAAGACTGAAGTTCTAAATGACCAAAATTATCAAAGGTTCAGCATCAAAAAAGACAACATCCTTAAAAAGGCAAATTATAAGGCAGTAGGGTCTATGGTGGCAGTGATTGTTTTCTGAGCTACATTTAGAACTCTCAGAAACTGTATGCTTCTTTAGAAACTATATCTGCCTGTGAGTGGTCGCCCATAAACTTACATGAGTAGTGTACAAAAATCATTGCAACACAGACGCGGATTAGACTTAGTAGATACGTGGCCTGAGTAAGAGACCTTTGAATTAGGTAAGAGTTACTGCATTTACTTCTGCAAAGATCATGGTTAATCCAGTTCAGTCAATATGCTAAAGTAATGAAGGAATTCCTTTTATTGTATCCCTGCGTGCTCCCTATCTCCCTCTTGGGTTTTGTTCATAACGGTTATTTTCCAGGGCTTTGCAAAATTACTAATTAAGTCTAATAAAATTACAGATTACCATGTATTTTTATTAGACATAGTTGAAATGCAGAGGTGTGTTTTGTTCTGGCTGTAACACTGAGCTCCCACCTTTCCCCCTTCTGAGGGAGCTGGTAGCTGCTCCTCCATCCGATGTATGCTCGGCACCTGCTGGTAGATGGGCATGGACCACAACTGGGCTGCTGTTGGCAAGCCAGGTGGGCTTTGCCCAAGAGGCCCCTGGAGAAGGGGGCAGCTGGGATGAAGCACCTGGTTGGATGGATGCTTCTGGCGAGCCATAGAGTCGGCATCGTTGTACTACTTGAATGTATGGCAGGTCTTCAACAGTGTGCCCAGTGCGAAGAACTATTTTATGGCCCAAGAAATAAGAAGAAACAAGACACTTCAAGCTAAAAAAAAAAATTGAGATTTGTATTCAGATGCAATGACATAACAGTTGCTTTCCATGTATTCTCTATGGTCTTCAAGTTCAGTTCTTCCATACATTGAGCCATAGTGATGAGCACTGTAAGCAGGTTTGCAGACATCAAAGCTTTTGGTGGTAGTGAGGAAATCTTGCTAGATGGAGTGGGATTTTTCAGTGCTTCTTGAACACTAATTTAACTATAATTATCCAATAAAAGAGTAAGAACCAGGAGTTTGGTATGTGTATATGCAGCTCTAATTAAAAGAAGACTCCCAAGAGGTTTATTAAAATACAAACAATGCAGAGGGTGGTCATCGTGTCGGTGGGCAAGAATTAATAGAGTGCAGTAGAGGCAGTTGTGTGCTGCAAAATCCTATTGTTTTATTAGCGAAACTGTGCTGTCACTTGAGGCTTTGAAAGTGTTTTGTGACTCTGGGAAATAGCTTTCTTTTTTTTTTACAGAGAAATGTCTCAACTCTGGATGTAGCAAGAAAGTACATTTTAAAAAGACGCAATTAAATGTTACGATGTGACGGTTTAACAAACCTAAAACGGAAATTACAGTGACTTTTTTTTTTTTTTAAGGCCTTACTCTGCTAGAATTTCCCATAATGCAAAGACATGCAAAATCTTTTTATTCTGCTCTGCTGAAATCTGGGGATAACATCCACGTTTGTACATATTTTCATGTTTGTACAAGACTTTCCGAGTGGTAAAGCAGGGATTAAAATATCAAAGATCATTGTTTTCTTCTGTTTTCCAGTCATAAAGGTTACTTTGTATAGTTTTCTTTTATAACCACTTAATCAGTTGTCCTTGAATTTGTCACCCTTTGCTGTGAAATTAGGAGGGAGTTAAAAATACTGTTAAAAATCAACAAAAAATGAGTTCCATCCGCTAATGCAGATAGACGAAGCAGAGCAAGGTGAGCTTGGGTCTGTTTGCTCTCATTCATGCAGCTGTACCTGGCGTTTCCCTTGAAGTATGACCCTTTCTTGTTGCTTTTCCTTGTTACATACATAATTATGTACATTTTATGTATCTAGATATTATCTAAACACACATATATAAAATAAATAAAAAGCATAAATACATCAAAAGGCAGCCTGTCCCTTTCCTCTCTGTGCAGAGAGGCAGGGGGCTGCGTGGCCAAGCCCTGAGGAGCGCAGCTACGCGTCC
>NW_009260786.1:501451-539841 GCF_000687185.1 Egretta garzetta
GTGACGTAACGCCAAGGCATCGCTTGCACCTTGCCTGCCAAACCACCGTTGCTTTACCAAAGTAAATTCCCATTCCCCCTGTCCTTTTCTACTGAGTGCATGAAACTGTCAGGGCATCCTTTTTCTCCTCATCTCCTTACAGTTATTCCTAAATGTTTACCTGATTTTATTCCAGCCCTGCCAAGCAGCAGTTTTAAAAGGGGACCAAATGGGAGAGGTGTTTCCAGAGTTGGTCCGTCCTTTGCGCTATGTGTTGCTGGAACCATAGCTGCTGCCCCAAACTGGTTTTTTAGGTCACTTAACCAAGTAAGTGGTGTGGGCATGAGATCGATGTATGCATACAAGTGTACACATACAATGTAGGTATGTAAATATGAAACTAATTTTCAGTTCTCTAGACAATTGAAATTGTCCTCCAAGTATTCCCCACAAAAGTGATAAACTGTGTTCCTCTGCCCTCAAGATTTTACCTCAGTCACGTATCCCAGTGTGAGCGTAGCAGTGGGCTCCTGTCGATCCACCAGTTATTCTATGGGTTGTAGAGAGCAGTCTGTTTTGGAGAAGCAGTACTTGTTAAAATGCACATGCTTTTATTAATTAAATTAGGAATAGTAGCACTGAACTTTTGTGATTGCTTGTAAAATGTAAATGCAGATAGTGGAGACTAACAGATAAATTCCTCTACGATTACAAGGTGGGGGTTGGGTTTTGTTCGCTTTTTCTCCAGTGTAGTCTTGGATGCCACAGCTGCCAAAGCCCCCGTTTGTGCATGCATGGAAGAATTGAATTCGCTCTTGAACGTCCTCGTTCCCCTCCAGTGACCTTTTGTTGTACTTGACCTACTTTCTGGTGTTTCCCCCATCGGTAACAAACATCTTCCCTAACTTGCCAGCCTATGAGGAACAGCTAAATGACCGTGACCACCTGCTTTCACAGACAGCGCAGAGCTGAATATTGCAGAAAGTACATCCCAGTCATCCTTGTTGAATAAAAAGTAAGCCTGTCCCTAAAGAATAGTGGTCATTTCCAATAGAAGTTGGTTTTAACAGCAGCACGCATAAAGGAGATCCCTACCGTTATCTTCCGATAGAGGAACTGTCCACTTAGCTCTGACAATATTGAAGATGGTAAGGCTCTTTGTAAGGGAAAAAGGTGAGGAAACTACCAACTAAAATCTTTTTAACTTTTATTTTCAGAAAGTATTGCAAGCCAGTGCTTTGACAAGATGCTGTGAGAAAAAACTTGCATAACTGTGGACTCCAAATCAAAAGAAATTTTGACATTTTGAGTTGACACTGAGAATCAGAACAAATGGTATAGTGAACTAGACACAAATGTCAAAGGATTTCCCAGATACATTATATTGAAAGAAACTTATCATGTGTGCTCTCCTCATGTGGTTTGTTGGCCTGGAAACAGGGCTGGATCCTTTGCCCAGTTGAAGTTTGCCCAGTTTGTCATAGAATCATAGAAAGTTTTGGGTTGGAAGGGACCTTTAAAGGCCATCTACCCAGCCCCCTGCAGTGAGCAGGGACACCCTTAACCAGATCAGGTTGCTTAGAGCCCCATCCAACCTGGCCTTGAATGTTTCCAGGGATGGGGCCTCCACCACCTCTCTGGGCAGCCTGTTCCAGTGTTTCACCACCCTCATGGTAAAGCATATGCATTGTCAGCATAGGCAAGTTTCTTAAACAGAGCGCTCATCTAGTCTGTCAAAATCACCTTCGTAATCTAAATATATGTGGCACTCGAGCTGTTTTCATGCCATGAAACATTTGATTAGCCAAATGGTGGACTGGTATGTGCTTGAAATCAGGAGATTTTCAGACAGATGATCCCCAAATGGGAGTCTAACGGATGCTGTGTGTTCCAAGATGTGGTACGTGAGCCTGTGCTTACCCTACCCTCTTCCTGTTTGAGGCTCAAAAATGCAATGTGAGTAATAAGCCTGCTGCTGTCGAGAGAAACTCCTGCAGGTTTGCTGTCTGTGCGCATTAAATTTCAAGACAAGGCTGTTACAACCTAGTGGAATTTTAGCTTTTTAATGAATCCAGTGAAGAAAAATTCCTCAAGGTATCCCCAGTGGAACTGTCTTAGCTAAATCCAAGCAACAAAGACAGGTGAGATGATACTTAAACTTCAGGGGATAGTTTGTGTGGTACGACACTTAAGGTTGTCTGTCAAAGGCACCATAAAATTATTATTGTGGCTGAGAGAGCTGAAGTATGGAAGCACTTAAGCTTTTATCCAGATGCAGCAGGACCCTTTTTAGCCAAAATCCTCATTTGCTCTTGTGTTCTGAACCTTGCCTGCAAAGATGGAGCATCATGTGGACTTCTGCCCTGGTGATGTCCAGTGTATATGCTCCATATAGTTGCTGGATGCAGTAGAGGGTTATGCTGAAGAAATGCACTCTACAGTTGGTTGGCAAATGACGGGATGTGGCAAATTACACTGAAATCCACGGGGTTTCTGGTATCATAGCAGAACCTCTCCTAAAAGCATGAGCAATTTATGCTATTTTCTATGTTCCCTAACAGTTGAGAGGGTCAGACTGGTTTTAGTATTTTTTTAGAAGAAAGGGTGCAAATCTGTTTGTACCAAAAGCCTTCATCAGAAAAGGGAAATGTCAGTATATAGATATTTTCTGCCTTGTTCTTCTGGGGCATTTGAGCGAAAAGCTGCAAGTTGAGAGATGCCCTTGTCAGGACTCTGCCAGGCATCTCAGTGGTGGCTCACTAAATTTTCGCAAACAATGCAGCAAGAACATGGCTCAGAAATAAGTTAAGCTGGAGAAGCCAACCTCAGAAAGGGAAATGCCCACTAAACCAAAAATGGTCTGTTTGAAATGCGGAACAAAACAGATTTAGTTTTTTCCTCATTCCCTCTAGACCAGTCATCGCTAGACAACGTCTCATTGTAGTGTGTTGCCCATACGATCTAAATGTGTTACTTAAAAGAAAAAGGATATTAAATATTGAAAACTGAGGCCAACAGAGGAATAGAAATATGATTTTGTATATAGGTTGTCACTTGTTGTTCAAAGACGAGTGAAAACAAGGAACATGGCCTTAGCATACAGAATGTCTTATTTGTGACACAAATTTAAATCTGCTCTTCTGACTTTCATGGAGGGAGAAAGGGGAAATAATTGGAATACCTGTTGGCTCTGGGTCCTAGAACTACTTGCCAATTCCCCAAAATGTTAAGTCCAGTTAGCACTAACTGCCTTGGGTTTTTTTTCTGAGGGGAGTGAGCTACACCTGCCCTTGGTTAACCTGATCCAATTGTCACTGGGTGCTGAAGCACTACTGCTGCCCATTACTGGCATTAGGTGTGGTTTGATTATGAATACTGAAGCATCTACCAGCATCACAAGGGTACTTAAAAAATGGCTAATTTTGTAAGTCCTCCAGATCAAACACATCTGGGATTTAATTTATCACTGGAGAAATTGCTTACGCAGTTACAAATGCCAGTGCTCTGTCACCCTCAAAGTAAAGTAGTTCTTCCTCATGTTCAACTGAAACCTCCTATGCTTCATTTTGTGCCCATTGCCCCTTGTTCTGTCGCTGGGCACCACTGAGAAGAGTCTGGCTCCGTCCTCGCGACATCCACCCTTAAGATATTTGTAAGTATTTGAGATCCTCTCTCAGTCTTCTCTTCTTCAGGCTAAAGAAGCCCAACTCTCTCAACCTTTCCTTGTAGGAGAGATGCTCCAGTCCCCTCATCATCTTTGTAGCCCTCTTCTGGACTCTTTCTAGGAGTTCTTCATCTTCCTTGAACCGGGAAGCCCAGAACTGGACACAGTACTCCAGATGTGGTCTCACCAGGGCAGAGTAGAGGGGGAGGATAACCTCCCTCGACCTGCTGGCCACGCTCCTCTTAATGCACCCCAGGATGCCATTGGCCTTCTTGGCAACAGGGGCATCCTGCTGGCTCATGGTCTGCTTGTCATCCACCAGGACTCCCAGGTCCCTCTTGGCGGAGCTGCTTTCCAGCAGGTCATCCCCCAGCCTGTACTGGTGCATAGGGTTCAACTTCCCCAGGTGCAGCACCTGACACTTGCCCTTGTTGAACTTCATCAGGTTTGCAGGACCTAGTCCTCAGGGGAACTTTAACCACCTTGGTATCTACTGGAAGAGCAACACAGCAGTGCACAAATAATCCAGGAGGTTTCTGGAGTGCACTTCCTAGCACAGATGATCAATAAGCTGATGAGAGGAGGTTCTTTCTTAGACCTCATACTTACAAACAAGGAAGAACTGGCCAGGGATATAAAGGTTGGGGCAGTCTTGGCTGCAGTTCCCATGATCTGGTTAAATTCAGGATCCTGGGAGGAGGGAACAAGACAAATAGCAGGATCACAACACTGGACATCAGGAGAGCAGGCTTCAAAGTGTTCCTTGAAATGTGGTCCTGGAGAGAAGACGGATGGTAGATTTTTGAGAATCACCTCCTCCAAGCTCAAGCGTGGTCCACCCTGATGTGCAGGAAACCAAGCAAAGGTGATAGGAGGCCTGCACAGATGAGCAAGGAGCTCATGAGAAGGAGGATCCAGGGACTACAGGCTGGTTAGCCTCACCTCAGTCAACGGGAAGGTGATGCAGCATATAATCCTGGAAAGCATTTCTAAACATCTGATGGACAAGAAGGTCATCAGGAGCAGTCTGCTTGGATTTAAGGAAGGGAAATCATGCCTGACCAACCTTAATAGCTTTCTGCAATGACATGACAGCTGAATGGATGAGTAGAGAGCAGTGGATGTTCCTTATCTTGACTTTTGACACTGTCCTCCATATTGTCCCCACAGAGAAATTATTGAAATATGGACTAGATAAATGGGCTGTGAGCTGGACTGAGAATTGGCTGAACTGTCAGGCTTAGAGGGTTGTCATCAGCAGTACCAAGTCCAGCTGAAGGCCAGAGACTAGTGGTGTACCCCAGGGGTTGATACTGGGACCAGTACTGTTGAACATCTTTAATAACCGGGACATGGGACAGCATGCACCCTCAGCAAGTTTGCTGGTGACACAAAACTGGGAGGAGTGGCAGATACACCAGATGGTTGTGCTCTATTCAGAGGGACTTCGGCAGGCTGGAGAAATGGGCAAACAGGAATCTCCTGAAGTTCAGCAAAGGGAAATGCAAAGTCCTGCATGTGGGGCGGAGTAACCCCATGTACCAGTATATGATGGGGGCTGACCAGCAGAAGAGCGGCTTGGTAGCAAAGGACCTGGGAGTCCTGGTGGGCACCAAGTTGACCCTGAGGCAGCAACGTGCCCTTGTGGCAAAGGCGGCCAACAGGCTCCTGGGCTGCATCAGGCAAAGCATGGCCAGCAGGTCCCGGGAGCTGATCCTTCCCCTCTGCTCAGCCCTGGTGAGACACAGCTGGAGTGCGGGGTCCAGTCCTGGGCTCCCCAGTGCAAGAGAGACATGGACATACTGGATCAGGTCCATCAAAGGGCCACTGAGATGATCATGGGCTTGGAGCACTCAGCATAGAGAGGGTGAGGGAGCTGGGGCTGTTCAGCCTGGAGGAAAGAAGGCTCAGGGGGATCTTCTCAATGTGTGTGAACGCCTGCTGAGAGTGAGTAAAGACGATGGGTCTTCTTAGTGGTGCCCAGTGACAGGGCAAAGGGCAATGGGAACAAATATGAGAAATTCCACTTAAAAATAAGAAAAATGTCTCACAAGTATAAAATGAGAGATTGCCACAATAAAACATTAACAGATACACAGTAAGTAGACACCTTAACAGTATTGCGATGTACTATTGTGCCTGTAACAATTTATAGAGTGCCTTGTCAAGGACAAGGAAGTTATTAATCATTGTAAGTAGCAAATTGATCTTGATTTTACAGACCAACTGAAAATAAATGTTCAGCAGAAAATGGGTTGATTTTTTTTCATTTTGCTGTTGTGCCAATTTCTGCTTAGAATGCTGTCATGATTTTAGCGGTGTTTGTCAAAAAAGAAATTATTACATCCTAAGTACTGTCTGGAAGAATATAAAATTCAGCAGTCTTGTGAGTGAAGTAAATGAACGGATCTTGTGCTCGTGCGTGTTGCTAGCAGAAAAGGCAGGCTAACATCCAGCCAGAAGCGTTATGTTCAGTCAGCTTGTCTATTACATTCCATAGCCTTAGTTGCTACCCTAATTATTCTTATTTAGTTTTTATTGGTGCTGATTACTTATTCTTGTTTAACATACCCCTTTCTATTAAACAACTTATATGTACTTTAAAATTATGGTCGTGCCGTAATATAGATAGGAAGGTTGTAATCTTTATGGGGCAGAGGAAATAAATCATAGGTCATGTGCAATAAAACGTAAAGAAGAAAGATTAATGTACCTCCATACCTACAGACTCCAAAAATGATTGCAGCAGTTTCTAAGGAAAGATGTACAGGAGAAAGCAATTCTCTAGTGCAGATTGGAAAGTGGTCTGTCTCTTTCTAGTGTCTCGACTGCTTAATGCAAACTGCTGTTGTGTCCATTCAGTAATAAAATCTTGTCTCTTCCAGCTGACAGATGGGATGCAGATGATAAACTCCTGCATATAGTACAACATCAGTAAAAGTTAACATTTCTTGATACTTTATGTATTATCACAGAATGAGAAGGGTTGGAAGGGACCTCGGGAGATCATCCAGTCCAACCCCCCTGCTAAAGCAGGGTCACCCAGAGCATGTTACACAGGACTTCATCCAGGCGGGCTTTGAATATCTCCAGAGAAGGAGACTCCACAACCCCCCTGGGCAGCCTGTGTCAGTGCTCTGTCACCCTCAAAGGAAAGAAGTTCTTCCTCACATTCAACTGAAACCTCTTATGCTTCAGTTTGTGCCCATTGCTCCTTGTCCTGTTGCTGAGCACCACTGAGAAGAGTCTGGCTCCGTCCTTGTGACATCCACCCTTAAGATATTTGTGTGTGTTGGTGAGATCCTCTCTCAGTCTTCTCTTCTTCAGGCTGAACAAGCCCAATTTTCTCAACCTTTCCTCATATGGGAGATGCTCCAGTCCCCTTATCATCCTAGTTGCTCTCCTCTGAACTCTCTCTACGAGTTCCTTATATTTCTTGAACCGGGGAGCCCAGAACTGGACACAGTAATCCAGGTGGGACCTATTATGTTAGATCTTGCCGTTGTGATACTAGATTTTTAATTATATTCCATTGGTAAATAGCTTGCTTAGAAGCTGGCTGGTGCTTGTCTCCAGTTACTTCTTCAGGGTATGAACTCGAGTAAAAAGGATCAGAGTAAAAGAAATCATTAGTTCAAAAAGTGTGTGGTTGTGGTACTTGATCTTATATTCTGTCTTTGGAAGATAGATGAAATAGCGATTATAAAAATGGCAAGTAAAGCAATGGGAAGAATGCAATCAAAGCAGGATTTTATATGCCAAACTCTTCTTGGCTGAGGTTGGGAGGGCATGACTGGTGTATTTATTGCACGTGACTGCCCTGTGTTTGAATCTCAGTGCAACGTCAGTGGGTAGAGCATGCATAAATGCAAGCCCTAAGATCTAAGGGAGGGACTTGAACAATTCGTGGCGGGTTGTTAGTAAATGCTTCAGAAAATAAAAACTGGGCATTTATTGCAACTTATAACTGGTTTCTGTGTTTTGACACGGAAAAGCCATTTTCTGTTATCGGCCTCCACTGCACATCTGCACCTTCCTCTTGGCACAAGGGGTAGTTAGAGCTGTAAGCAGCAAGCGGCAAACGCCGATGGCGCCAGCATTTGTCTTCCTAGGGAATGCAAGCGCCTGCTCCGTTACTTTATAATTTATGTCACTTGAATAGAAAAGGAAGACTTAGCAAGTTTTAGGGAAAAAATGGAAAACAAACCCCTTTGGTAATCTGAGAGAATAATGTGTGCTTAGCAGCTGGCAATGTAATTTTTGATTTCTATGTAATTATTATTCCATTTTAGGTGGTGCTTATGTTCCTTGCTCCTGATGAGAAGATTCATTTGTACGCATCATTATTATCTCTTTTGACATGTGCGTTAGTGACATTAATCTGTGTTTTATTTTCTGCAGTGGGAATAAAAAAAAAAATTTCCCTAGCTTTATTATGTTGTCGTGTTTTCTGAAGTTGTCCTCATACCACAAAGGAAAAGTATAGCGTAGGGATCCAGTGGGATCCAAGGTAACGTTTAGCGTGGGGCGAAGCAGCTTCTCTCATTTTTCGTGCTTCCTCCTTGCCAAATTATGATGTGCTTTCCTTGCTGGTGGGCAGGCAGGCAAAACCACTCCTTTTTCAAGTCGTGCAATTGAAAAAACAGTTTATTAAATCTCTCCAGAAAGGGTGCAGCAATAGGAGCTTTATGCTCTTGACAGGAACATTTCAATCCCTTTTGCAGTTTATTCTAGAAATGCAAAAAAGATTGTTGGGGGCAGTTAAAGATTTATTCACTGGACTAAAATAGCCTCATTACTTTCAAAATATGAGCTGATAAAATGACTCACTCATCTGAAATCATCCAAATGGTGTTTTTTAGGAGCCTTGTGATACTCCTTGCCTTATCGCAGGCTGCTAATTGGTCTTGTCAGGCTGTTGAGGAAACTTCGGGTCCCCTGCGCTGTGACAGATCCTGGCTAGCGTGGCGGTATACACGTACTGTTTTCTTCTGTTGTTGTCTTGGTTTCCTGTTTTTTTCCTACATGTTGTATACTTTGTGTACTGAGATCTTTCCTCTTGTCTCTAGTCAGAAGCTATTTGGGGAATTGCTATGAATAAGTAATATTTCAACTTACGCATCTGATTGTAATATTAATATAACAAAACCCACAGGGTGGAATGTAAATGGAGGATGGAGGTTTCACCTGAGTAGCTGTAATTCTCTGTTCATGTTCTTTATCCTCCTCCTGTTTTGATTAAATACTGCATTTGGGGAAGATATTGCAGTATATGCACAGTAGCCGTATAAAATAAATGTATCAATATTAAAATCTGAAGGATTAAAATTAGGGCTTTTTTTTTCTTTATTTCTAGCCTGCTTAGTATCCTTCCTTTTCCCTTTTTGTCTCCCAACGTAGTACTTGGAATTTATTCCCCACCATATAAAGTCTCCATCTTTATGTATGACTGACCGAGTTTGAGTCATGGATACTTACTTTGTGAGAAATCCTTTTCTTTGGGATGTTGCTGGAAACATTCCGCATTGCTTACTGGAATTTTAAAAATGAGGGCTCAGAGGTTGTGACTCTGAACTGTCACTGAGCGCCGAAGGTTTGCCTTTTGTGTTGATAGCTAGAAGTCTGGAGGAAGGGGCAAAGCGGGCGGCATCTAGCTCATACGTGATCTCAGATACCCTCTCATTTAAGAAAGGAGGCCACGGAATGGTGTCTCTTGGTCTGCTCATTAGGATTTTCACAAGACCTGGCAGGGAGAAGATGTTGTAGTTAGAATGTGATTTACCATATATTCTCCTTTTCACTGAAGAAACTGAGGGCAAACCTTCTCTAAATTTAAATGATGTGTAGGTTTTCACCGAGTTTAAGTGACTCATGCAAATAGAATCCGGTATGCTTTTTCTTGTTTTGACACACTGCTTTTTGTTGTTCTCTGGTAAGGTTCCCCAAATCCTCCAGGCATGGCTGTACTGAAAATTAAAGCATAATCTCATTGTTCTTTATTTTTTTGCAGCATAGAGCGCAAATGTGAGAAAACGGTTTCTTTTTTTTTTTTTTTCCTTTTTCTCAGGCTGAACAAAGGCCTTTTATTTTGCAGGCATTTAATCTGCAAACAAATAAGTCTAATTACTTGTTCATCCATGTGTTAAACTATGCAGCACTCTTTAATGTGTCTGCAGTTCTGAATTTACATGGCTGTTTTAAAATTGTGATAAACACCACTTTATGCTGTGACTGCTTAGGAGTAGAGACACCGGGCTATATCCAGTACAGAAAAACCCTGTTGACTTCGGAGTTGCCACACCAGTAGTGGTATCTCCGTGTGTTATTGCACAACCATAGAATCGTTTAGGTTGGAAAAGACCTTTAAGATCACCAAGTCCAACTGTTACCCTAACCCTGCCATCCCACCACTAAACCATGTCCCTAAGCACCTTGTCTACCCATCTTTTAAGCACCTCCAGGGATGGGGACGCGACCACAACCTCAGTTACTGGTGTCTTTGCTTGACAACATTTATTACAGTCATTACTACCTTTACTTACCTTTTATCATTAATGTTTTGCTTTACTGGAACAATAGTTGGATTTCTTGGAGGCATAAAGCAGTTCACGTTTAGTGGCATAGCAGTAGTTTCTAAAAACCTACTCAATAGCTTTGTAGTGTGTGAGAGAATATACCATTGCCATTGAGTAGAATGGATCCATCAAAACCTTCCCCTGCAAAAATCCTTGACAGCCAGCTGCAAACAAGAGCAGTAAGGCTCTGTGCTGTGTGGAGAGCTGCACATTATGACCTAAAAGGTAGAAAATAATTTGATGGCCTCTAGATGAAAATACGGCTTTTGGTATTGTGTATCTAAGAAAGCTATTTTAAGCAATTGCCTTAAAGATCATTCCGCATGTTTGTTTTTTTTTTCATACAATGTGCTTGAGTAGCTAACCGAATCATTCATCTGTCTTTTTTCAGGTTTTAGGTAGGAAAAATGCTGCTGTTGCCAAAGATCACAGCAGACCATAATTATTTGCCATCATTCTCAATGCGTATAAGTGTTCAGGTACTGAAAACACTGTCAAAAGTAAGAGATTATACTGAGGGGTTTTCCTCCCAAAAAGTCAAATCTGTCAGTATGCTGTCATATGAATGTAGGTAAAGTAATATATAAGACAGTAATTTTGGGTAGCAAATAACAAACAGGCAAAACACAAACCAGAAAGTCTTCTCTTAGGAGGAAGAAGGTGAGAGGATAAACTTTGAAGGTCTGAAAAGAACACATGGAAGGTCCTCAGGGAAGGGTCCCGTGCAGTTGGTCCGCTGCTTGGGGAAGAGTGGTTGGGTGCATGCGTTGCTTGGCAGATGCGCACCCGCCTGGGATGACTGCACAGCGTAGTAGCCCTGGATGCGCTCAACCTGTCACCTTAGACTGTATGTTGATACGCATGCATTTGTGTGAGAAAGCCTGGTCAGAAATACAGACGGACGCTCTTGTCTTTACTATTTCTGGTATGTGTTAGAGGAGAACGTAGGCCCTAACAAGGCAAGGGCCCTGCAGAGGTAAGCCCTGTGTAGGTAATTAAAAGACAATTCCTGCCCTAAAGAGATCCTTAGTATAGCCTGTGGCACAGAGGGGTAAAAACCAAAAGGAGGATGACAAAGAACCACTGTTCTGAGGGAGCGGGCAGTTTAAAGTTTTCGGCTGTACTTCTGGTACGATTTGTGGATGACTGGTTTTGTGGTGAGGGGTGAATTTCCAAGCATCACTGTGTGCTTTCACGAGGATGCATTGCATATCTTGTCACAGAACTGCTGTTGAAGGCTGCCCATGAACTTAGCTATCTAGTTATAATTGTACCAACTATGAAGTCTTTCATTTTATAGAAAAACTGTTGAGGAAATTCTGGTAAAGCCACTCAGGCAGCCCGAGATTTCCACAATTTGATGGGAGACAGAAGTTTAACTGATAGAATTTATGAACTAACTCTTCATGATGGTAGTAGGACATACGTCCTTTTTTGACAAATATTTTCTCCTAAGCAGTACTTCTCACTGCTGTAAAATCTGGTGCCCAGCCCTCCCAGCCTACCCCGAATGTCATGAAAATCTGTGTTAACTGGAGATTTTCTGTGTCTTTGAAATTCAGGCTGCTTGGGCTTAGGCAGCTAGATTTAACACCCCAATTTCAGTCACCCAAAACTTACAACCTGGACAATATTTCTTCACTCAAATCTCTACCCTCACTTTATGTCTTTTGAATAAATACTTTTGAATAGTAACTATTTCAATTATGAGCTGACAATAAAGTAAAGCCTCTCCTTGGCACTGTATTCCCCCGTGCCCTATTTCTTCCATTGTTTAAAATGAATGGGCTGCCTCTCCCCCTCTGCCCTTGCTGACTAAGCCGTTGGCTCCGCTGCACCTCTTACGGATTGCTTCTGCTGAAGGACACGCTTCCCCCAGCTGCCTCTTGGCAGAGAATAAAGGGGTTATCGTTGATAAGATGAGCTTCTATGTGGTCAGTGATTTCTTTATATGCACACACCTTCAGTTGCACAACCTGCAGGTGGGCAAAGTTGGTCCTGTGGACTGAATCTGGTTCACAAGGGAGTATCAAGTCATGGTAATACAAGATGGCCAAGCCAAACACAGCCATTGGTTAGTGTGAGCAGTGGCATGGGGGGTGATCCAGCAGGTTCATGAAATGTCCAGTGTTGCCCAGTTTTCTGGGTGGGCTCCTTGTTTGAGGATACAGGTTGAGTGGGAAAGGAACGGGTGGGCAAGACTGGGGCTGGCAGGGAAGCTCCTTTGAGAGGGTGATCCAGGCTGTGGGTAGAGAGTTCAGTCTGGCCTTAGTTGGGTTTGCACCATATGGAAAGCTGAAAAGTTTGGAGATGTGTATTACAGCAGTTTCCCTGCTGGGACTCCATGCTGAAGTGAGGAAATAGAACCAGGGTGAGGGACAGTGCCACTTTTGCAGGGGTTTGCAGTGCACTTTGAGTGCTGCGTTGGGACTCGGGGATACGTGATTGGCATGGTTTGGATCTGTGTTTGAGCTGAGGATCATCATCGCTCTTCAGCAGTCTGGGTGAGAGAAACGTCTCCTGCGTTAGGAGGCACAAAGACACTACGGCTATGGTGTGCCTGAACCATTGCCCAAGAAGACAATATGCCAGGCAGGGAAGGCACCATGACCTCTAGAAATATCAAGAGACTATTTGGAAGACTGGGGGTTGTGTCCTTAAGGATAGCCATACTGTCTTACTGTCCTGTCTCCACCTGTAAGCAGATGCCTATGGAGTAGCAAGAATAGAGTGTACAAGCATAGGCAATACTTTGCTTTCCCAGCCTCAATTTTTTTTTTTTTTTTTCTGGTTTAGGACCTTTGCAGAAGGCTTTGTACTTAATAATCAGAAACATATCTTTATTTCATGGTCTCTTCCATTGTCCTCTTGAAAAACTTTACAAAAACTACAGCGTCCTTTGGCAATGAGTTCCCCAGGTCTGCTGCTTGCTGTGTGAAGAGCGGCCTCCTGTTCACTTCTTCTCCTTTTTTTTATGCGCTTGGGATAGAGGGCTGGCTGTTTTGGGGTAGGTGGGGAAGGGTTTATATAGAGTGCAAACCTGCCTGTTAATCTGTGTTGAGATCTCTCTAGAAGGTCAGAGTGGCCAGCCTGACCGCCTCTCAGCAGCTGGCTTTGATCCATCACTGATCCAGACCTAATAAATAAGCTCCAGTGAATGTAGGCTGGCTCTTTGCAGTCAAGAGTTTCTTCACTGAATTTCTTACCAGCAGTTTGTCCTATACAGAACTTTCCACTGTTCAAGACCTCCTGTTGCTTTCAATTAGAAAGACATCTCGATGTGTTGGTCTGGCTGCAGGAAAAAAAAAAAAAAGCTGACGTAATTTCTACAGCTTCCCTTGTAGTCCTGTAAAAATTGTGATTTTTATAGAAGATACGAAGATGTAGTGTTGGATGTTGCATTTAATGCTGTCTTCAGACTTTTGGTAGGTTTTTGTAATGCACCAATATCCTCCTGCACAGTTAATTTTTACAACAGAATTGGTGGATGGATGTTTCGAAAGATGGTACGGGGAGCAGTAGTTAAAAGGAAAGATAGCATTGATGGAGAAAGAAATACTGAGCAGGGAAAGCTGCTAAATATTTTGGCTAACCAGTCTTCTGGCTTGGGAGAGCCATTGTAGGTGTCAGCTGTGCATAAATCAAAGTTAAACATGGCTTTAACACAAAGCTTGTTTTCATGAAGCAATTGTAAAAAGCCCACAGTGATAAAGCATTTTATTTTGTATTTGTTGTTTTCAGCACAGTAGAAAGTCATTTAATCTAAGCGACTGAAAATCATTTTAGGCTTAGCAACATGTCGACACAAATGATAAAAGTATTTAAAAGCCTCATTTTACTGAAGAAAAACTGTCCATAACAATTAAAGTTATTAAAAAAAAAAAGCTTTCAGAGAGGCACAACAGAAATTTAGCGTACAAAATGGATAATAAGTTGGGATTTTTGGTTATATACAGTTTTGCACTGACGATCTCACTGAAACCTCAAAAGTGCAGTGAAAATCAGATAATATTGAAGACGTTGGCAGGTGTTTTCTGTTTTGTTTTGTTACTGTTTCTTTTCTAGCCTGGCATTTCAAATGTGAATTATCCTTGGCTGTTCCTATTCTTCGTTGTTTTCCATACTGACTATGATAAAAATACCATAGTTCATATGATTTTAAGTTTGAATGTCTCATAACTCTTAATAGTAGTGTTCATGTTACTTGTTTCTCCAAGAAAAAAACCAAAGGGAAATAACGTGGTTCCACTGAGTTATGTAGACACCAAATTCAGACTTGAAATAAATGCATTTCTTTCTATATTTATGACAGGCGTTCTGCTCGTTGCACCAGGCCTTACAGTTTGCTTTTTTTGCTGTTTAGCATTTCATTATGCTAAAATGGATTTGTAATTGTCTTTACTGTTGTGTTAAATAATTATTCATATACATATACTTCTATATTTGAATGAATTCCTGGGTTTTGGGTCACCCCACAGCCGTTGGCTAAGCCGTTCTGGTTCATAATGGATGCTGTTTGGAAAAGCTGTCATGGTACAGCGTTGTGTCCAGATAATAGCTTGCACCCCAGTCTGCCTTGACAGGCAAAAATATATGAAAATATCCACATGTTAGAAAATAACTTAAGAAAATAAACAGAAATGCTAGCATGTTTTATGCTGTATGTGTCTGCAGTTATCACTGTGCTTTTTGCCAGTTTCTCTCCGATTCATGGTTTTCCTTGGTCCTACAGTCAACAGAAGCTTTTCCGGATCCTTCCTTTAGCATTGCTTATGCTCTCTAATTAAAAGGTTCCGTTGCATTGGCTTTATTCATAGCAAGTAATCTTTATTACCAGGTCAAAAGTTGGCATCTGCTTTATGATGGCTGCTTTATCTCAGTAGCTGGTGAATCCTTTCCCCATGTTGATCCAGTCCAAGTTGAAGTTGAGGTCACCCCAGATTTTCATCTTTTTTTTTTCCCTTCCTTCTGCTTTAGAGGGTTTGTTTAGTTTGAACAGCTATTGCTTCAGTACAAATCATATAAATGTAGACTAAGGTTTGTATACAATTTCTATATGCAAGACTATCCTGTAATATTAATACAATTGCACATTTTCATTGCCTGATGTAATCAGTCACAAAAAATTGATTTTGGTGGGGGGTGTGTGTGTGTCCCCTTTCCTCCCTCACCCTCTCGTCTGGACTCTTATACCCTTTGCTCATTTTTTTCAATTTCAATATCTGATTTTTTAAAAAACTTTTTAATTCAAGTTTGTGGTTTTCATTATTTTGAGACTTACAGTTTCTATGAATAGTTCCAAAATGTTCCCAGTTACACTTACTGAACTCCTACACATGGCAACTTTACTTAGATTTATGATAATACATATTCACAGTTTTGAATTTTTGATCCTTTCTCACAGAGTTGTCAAAAAAAAATCATTCTTGTTTACTCTTCACATAACATGGCTCTCTTCCCCTCTCCTCTTGCAGTTCCTTGTAATGTACTTGCTTTATTCAAAACTCATCTTGTTTTCCAGATATCCCAGTCACCTTGGTGAAATTATTAAATTGAATTTTTTTAATATCCTGTCAGCTCGAAAAATATTAGTACTTTACTGTTTTTTTTTATTTCGCTATCAGATCAGGAAAACTAGCTGGGCATATTATAGTGGTTTTCAACACATTAAAAATTAGGGGTTTCATAGCAGACACTTTTGTATCTCGGTGTTGTATTCTACCGTGGAATTAACTCAGTTCCTTTTTCAAGCCATCTAGTTTGGGGTTTTTTCAGTATAACCGCAAATGTCTAAATTCTGCTTCAGTTTTTCAGGGGGCTTGATCTTTCTAAATAAACCTTTAATTGAGTTTTCATCTCCTCTTTTTGCAAAAGTGAGCTGCTTTGCTTTTCTACCTTAATTTTGGGAAGGCACAGAGAGGGAAAAATATACAAACCAGATCTCTTAAAGAAAAGGGTATTTGGTGAGTTAGTTATGCTGAATTCCAGAAGCATGAAAAACTTAAATGCCTTTTAAAAAAAGATGGCTGTCTGATACACAATACGCAATTAAATTCTTCAGAAAATGTGAGAAGACTACAATGGCTACACCCTTGACAGGGTTGTAGAAAGCGGGGAAAGTTTGCAGGTAGAAATGTATCCTAGGTCTAGAATAGTTTTTCAATTGCATTTATTATTTAACTCACCAAATGCTTAAATTATTTATCTACGTCTTGTCAGGAAAAAAAAAAAAAAAAAAGAGCAGAAATGCGATATAAACCCCTGTATTTCACTTCTGTAAGGCGGTATCCATGGTGTGATGGTTCGGTGACTGGTGAGCTTTCCGGCGTGTTTGGGCCATGGATGGGCTGGGACCAGTTACCTTATCATTTGCTCGTGCTTTTCTGCCCCGCTCTGTGTATCCATTTGCTGCCTCCCGTCTCGCCCGGCACTGCAGGCTCTGTGGGGCTTACACACGCTCTGTCCCATGCTCACTGTTCTCTCAGCACGATAGGTTTTGAAACATCATTTGGCTGCTTTGCTATTACGGTTCGCAATCACCAAGGATGTAAAATGGTGGTAGGAGTACAGTTCCATCAGGGGTACTCTGCTTTTAGGGGGGGCCTTCCCAGGACTGACCATCGTGTGAATCCCAGCTCTTTTTTCCGAGAAGAGGTTTGGCAGTACTCAGGGCACTCGGGACTGTATGGGTCGGGCTGAGCGTCCACCGCCAGACTCTGCCCTCACTAGTTCATGAGGACTTCGTGGGACTGTGGGCCAAGAGCCCACCAGAGACGCAGCTGTCGGGAGCGGGCCATGCGATTTTTCTAGACATAATATATCATTATGTCTTGGAGCTCTCCCTAAGTGGTTTGCTGAGGGTCACACAGCTGTAGTGGATGCAGGAATGGAGCTCAGCTCTGTATCTTACTCATTTGCCTTTAACATACAGAAATAAGAGAAAATTAAAATAAGCTTCAGGAATTGGAGCGAGGAGGATGAAACAAATCTGGGCTGGTTGGTATAGGAGCAGTGTGTCTTGAGAGAGAGGCGAGGTACGGAAAGGAAGTAAAAGATGCATAAATGAGAGACGAAGATGGGGCACACATCACTGAGTTGGAACGGGCACAAAGTGACAGAGCTTAGAGACCACAGAGGCTGGAGCAGCCAGTGGCACTTGAATTGCACCTCGGAAGCTCGGTATCTTTCACACAGAGACAAATGCATTAGTAAAATAGCCATAAAGGAAGAATAAGCACACGTTTTGTGTATGCTGTCAGTGAGACCCCTTCATTTCAGGTGGCACTGTACATCTCCAGAGTCATCTGAACGCTGCCATGCACCAGATTTGGAGTCTGAATGGCGACAATAAATACAGGCTATCTCAGAAGCAGAAATATATCCACAGCCCGCATATTTCAGCAAATGTATGACTGGAGGAGAAATACTGTTTCCTCCAAGGTCTGACAGTAAGATGAGATTTTGTTTATGATGTGTGGCAGTAGTTTCAATCTACATGGTACCAAGGTGGCTCACAGTGTATCCACCAAACTTGCAAGAAAGTCAATAGACTGTGCTCTCTGACCGTCAGCAGTGTGACAGATAGCTGAGCTGTTCAGGGCTGTTACTCCTAAGAATTGTGTTTTCTTGTGCGTGGGTTTTTTTTTTTTAATTAGAATTTTTGTTTCTATAATCAATCCTTAGTGCCTAAAAATCAAATATTCAGCTGTTTGGTTGTTTTAAGGTAGGTGTAGACTTTCTTGTGAGCTCCCTAAATGACCTCAGACCAACCTCTTGCATCATTCTTATGGGGATGCTATAAGATATGTGTTTTCACTTACAAGTCCTAGGTCCTAACACTTACAAGTTTTCCAAATAAGAATTAAGAGTGAAACATCCCCAAAGAAAAGAAATGCCAACTTGTGAGTCCAACATTTTAATCAGTAATTGCTCAGTGTGTTATAGAATCATAGAGTCGTTTAGGTTGGAAAAGACCTTTAAGATCATCAGGTCCAACCGTTATAATGCAGTAGTGTCTAAAGCCAAGAGTCAGTGGAGATGTCTGAGCCTCAGGGGCTCTACTGAGGTAAGAAATAGCAGAAACACTCCAGACCGTTGGTTATCTAAAGGCGCTGAAAGCCTGCTCTGTACTTGGCTTGAGGAGTCATCCAAGGTGTGGTGCTTCAGTTTTGCTAGAGTAACGTTTTCTAACTGAATATATTCCATCATGAAATCTACAATCAGGTATAACTGTTAACTTACCCTTTCCCCATCTTACCTGTGCAAAAAAACTGCAAAATGCCCATGTACCTAAGGCATGCTGGGCACAGCAGCAGGGCTACTTCAACCTGTGTGATGTTTTTCTCCTCCATCCTCTCCATGTCTCAAGAGAGATCGAGGGGAGCAATTCCTTCTCAGTGACTGTAGCAGCAGATATTTCCTTCTCACCATTGATACTACGAGGGGTATTTTTGCCTCTGCATGCTGGTTTTAGTTCGGCCATCATGATGAATGAGGTAGTGTAGAATAGATTTTGGGAACAGGTCTGTACAGTGTGAGATGGAATGGTTTGGGGGAGAAAAAGAGATGAGAAAAGAGAGTGCATTTCAGAGGTAAGTGAACATGATGGAGAGAAGTGGAAACAAAATGAGAAATGCTTTCTGAACTGACAGGGGAAAAGATGTGGCATGAAAAGAAAGGAAGCGTGCAGGGGGGAGACAGAGGGAGAAAGTAAACCACAAGAAATATTTCATTACAATAAAAAAAAATTAATCAGTTGCTGATGAGTGTAACAGTAGCGCACTACACTTAAGTATTAGGCCTTGAACAGAGAGAATACAGGTTAGGAGTTCTAAATTTTCTCATTTTTTATAGAATAGAATTGGTTTGGTTGGAAAAGACCTTTAAGATCATGGAGTCCAACCATTAACCTAACACTGCCATCCCACCACTAAACCATGGCCCTAAGAACCTCGCTACCCGTCTTTAAAATGCCTCCAGGGATGGGGACTCCACCACTTCCCTGGGCAGCCCGTTCCAATGCTTGACAAAAAAAGGATAGTGAGCCTTCTGCAGGTTACTATTTTGCTCAGACAAATAAATTAAATTATCTGTCAGAAATGAAAAGCTTCTTTCAGGCTGAGGCTTGTGTGCTAGTTTTCACCACAAACACATTTTTAGAGTTGGGTTATAATCTCCTGGAAATAGATAAAAATGAAAATGCTCATACAGCCTAGACTGTGGTAATGAGAATACGTCTCAAAAATAAATGAGAGCAATTTTATTGCACTGCGTCTCAGGATCTTAGCATATCACGCCTGCTTGTTGGATAATAATTTCCCATTCATATCAGTTCTGTTCTTCCCTCCTCTTCCTCTTTTTCCCCACCTTTCCTCCCAGCCTGAGAGGACTTAACCAGCACTGCAGGCTTCTGCTTTGTATGAGCATCCTCCAGCGCACTTCACTAGAGCGGTGAAAGTGCTGCAGTTCCCAAGCTAATTGCTCTTGAGCTGGCATGTAGGTCATCACCTCATCGTTCGCTTTGTCTTCCATCCAAATAGCTGGTAAAACGCGCGTTGCTGCGCCGTGGCTTTCCAGCGGCGGTTGAAGGTTTGTCAGAAATCAGCATCATCTGTCTGCACCTGCAGCACGGCTTTTTGCTCTTTGCCAGGCATAAATAGCAGGTGGTCCCCTTATAGGAATATTTTATGTAAGCAAAGCTTTTCCGTGTTTAGCTCTGCTCCTGCCTCACAAACCCAAGTCCAGGCAATAGGCAGCAGCTCCTGTAACCCATCTGCTGGGAAGGGTTCTCAGAAACGCACCTTGGTGAAACAGCTTAGCTCAAATGAAAAAGAGCTTTGTATATGTTGGGCACTAGAGCTCAGCTGAATCAGGGCATGTATAATTGAATATACTTTTTTTTGGTTTTATTTCAACCGCATTCTCTCTCACTTGAGAGGAGGCTGGATCTCTTGTCCCTCACTCAGCAGTCTGAGTGCTCCTAGGTCACGGACTCCAGAACGAAAGAACTGAAACAATACCAAATTTCCTGTTTTAACTGGCTTTTATGAAAATCACTGGCCAGTAATGTTAGGCTGACATTTGCTTTCCTGCCATGGGAAGGGACTCATAGGACGAGGTTTTCTCCACCATAGCGGCGTGTCTCTGGCGGCGCGGGGGCTTGTGCGTGTGAGGCCGCTGGGTCAGTTCTGCAGTCATTTACACCAATTTCACACAGCTCTAGCCCTGCTCACCACATTTTTCCTGATTCTCATTTAGCATCCGCAGAACTGTTACGCAGGTTGGTTTTCGCATGATCTCGGTACTGATGTAATAGCAAAGATAACACCGCACTCAACCTGCAATACTGCTTTTAAAATGTGAATGCTTTGTGTCACTGTCTCGGTGCCGGGTTTGTGCAGCCGGGGCCTGGATGCAGCCCTCGGCACCCTTCCAGAAGCACACAGACTTCGGTAGAAGCGTCTGGTCAGGGAAGTGGGTGGTGTGCCGATCCGGAGCTTATGGCTGCCCGTCTGCTCCCCGCGGGAAGATGGTGGCATTGCCACCACTGTCCTTCCCCAGGGAGGAGTTGCTTCTGCTCTGGAATGGCTGGCTCCAGCCAGCTCCAGGGAAAAGGAGCATCTGGCAGCCTTCCTGGCCACTGAGGTGTCCTTGGGGCATTGCCACAAAACGTCTTCATGGTTGAGCAAGGTAGAGTGCATCAGCGGCCGTGTCCAGCTGTAATGTTGTTTGTTATGGTTTTTTTTTTAAACAAAACCAGACTTTATGGTAAGACACAATCTACTGCCATTGAAAAGCTTTTTACATGAGGAAAAGGGATATTGGGGTGGGAAGGAGAGAAATGGAAGGGAGGAGCTTACGTGGTCAGTGCTCCGGGCTTTCTAGGAAGGGAACGGAAAGTTTGGGCAAGAATGAAGAAGAAGAGGCTAAAGGTGTAGGTGGTTTCAAGTCAGGAGCATCTGTTAAAATTTGCTTCAGAGTAATTATGGAATTAGCAATCTTTGTATCATTAGTGCTGTATTTTTTAAGAGCTCATGGGGTGAGAGAGAGGGTGTGAGAGAACTAGGGATGGGCAGAGAAGGATGCAGTCTCTAACAAGGAAAGAGGAGAAGTTATTGATAATTATAGTCCAGGCGTTAAAAAAAAAAAGAATAAATTATTAAATAATTCGCAAGTACTTAGCGAGCAGCGGGGGAATACTCAAATGGATTTGTCAAGACCAAATTACATTGAGCTAGTCCGACTTGCAGTGTTGATGGAGTAACTGGCAGAAAGGCATAGAAAGAAGTATTAGACGTGATCCATTCTGACTTCAGTAAGGCTTTTGACACTATTTCACTTGACACTGTACTGTGTAAACCAGGGAAGTAATCTGAATGAGGTCTCTATAAAGTGACTTCTGCAGCGGTTGAAAGGCTGCAGCAAAGGTTTGGCTTTCAATGACTTGATAGGCCAAGTGGTGGGAGTCAGTTTTCTGAAGAGCTCTATCACGTGCCCTGTTCTCCTCAGTATTTCTTTCATGATTTGCATAATGAATTTGAAAATACTTAGGGAAATTGTGGATGACTCTCAACTGAAAAGGGTTATGAGCGTTTTGAAGACAGGACAGGATCAGACTTAAAAATGTTCTGGATAAATTAGGATAGTGGTCTGAAATGAGTAAGGTAGTATTCAGTGGAAGCCACAGCTGGGAAGGAAGAATCAAATGTACAAATGTAAAACAGGCCATAATAAGCTAAGCAGCTGTGCTGCAGAGCAGAATCAAGTGTTCGTTTTTAGCGGATGACAAATTAAGCAGCTTAGTGGTGTGATGCCATTGCAAAGAGTGCGAGTCTTCTAAAGTTTTATAAAGACTGTGTGCCCCAGATGAAGCCGTTGTGGATGCTGTCTCTGGTATTTGGGTACCACACTAAGAAAGGGGTTGGCAAACTGAATACAGGAGCAGGAAGGAGAGAACATGACGTGAGACAGGGCTGAAGGAATTACAGTTTTTTAACTTGAATTTAGGAATTCTCTCTCTTTCTGGTCTCATCAGTTCACCAAACATTCAACTACTCAAATCAAATAACACAGCATTTCCAGATCCACTGGACTAGATCCAAGGAGGAGCAGAATTTAACACCATTTGAAATTACAGACTATGAAGCTGAGCAAAATGAAAAATACTTCAGAGCTGTACAATTCATGGAAAAAACTTTGAAGAGCTTTGGGGTTTGACTGTTTTCTTAGCAAGGGAATTTAAATTTTTAATGCAACCCTGCTACTCCTACTACTTCTCCCCCACTGGAATTAATAACACTGCACATAACCTTACTATTTAAACAACCCCTAATTACGATGTCAGCAAGAGTTTGCCTTCCAGGCTCTCCCACAAGTCGATGTCGTGCTGGCTTTTCCTCTTCTTTCAGATGAGCTGGTCCCAGCCTTTGCCTTACCAGTCATACTCCCTTCAGACACCTACTTCTTTCCAACACCTCTTTTGGTATTTTTTCTCCCTTTCTCATAGGAAAAATTCCAACTCAGGTTCCCCAAAGTTGCTACCTTGTTCGTGTTCTTTAGAACAAGTTGGTTGGTGAGCAGTTTTCCACCAGGGATGCACTTAGGTTGCCCCCGATGGATTTTCTTGGACAATAGCCCTGCTTCTTTCCAGCCTCTGGTTTGCTCTGGAAGACTTGTACATCATCTGCCAGAGCAATGGGCCACAGCTATGAAGGTGAGGTCAGCAAACTGCCAGCTTTTTGGCTGGTCAGCCCGTCAGATCATCTCCGTTGCTGTCAGGACTGATGATGCCCGGTGGGAGCTGACGTGTGCTTTCCATCCCCCGGTGCATGTCCCTGCCTTGCAGAGCAGCACGGCAAGGACAGCAGCTTTGCGCAGCTCGGTTCCACTACAAGATGCGTGGAAAACTGTCATGTGCTAATTGTTGAGCCTTTGATGGTATGAATCGGCTATGGATTATGCAGCTTCCTGGTGGGTCCCGTGTCTCAAAAGATCTTTCCTTCCGAAAATGAAACGATAGTTTATCACAGGTTGAGACTTCTGTATGGCATTATAATGCATTGCAGTAGTTATTAATAAAGTGAAGAATGTACTGAGAAAAAAAGCTATAAATGCATCCAGCAAGAAAGAACGGGAGTGACTAATGATTTAAAAAGACAGACTGAGAATTTATGTACCATATAATATCTAAGCGGGTTTTCCCTCAGTATTCCATACAAAATGTACTCCATCAGTACTTGCTCTGCTTGCAGAATTTCTCATCCTGTTCCAGACAACGCCTTGCTGTGTATGAAATACCTGTGGCACATTTTATGGTCCTTAGGTGACTACAGACTAGTTGCAAACTATAGTAACGGTTATGTTCTGCAGCAGAGCATAAGGGTGAACATTTTAAATACCCGTTTGCTGGACTAAAGCAGTGCTTCCGAACCAGGTGTGACCAAAGTCACTGCAGTTGTGCTTTCCAAAAAACTGGTATCCCTTTCACCTGCCAGAGCTTTGGGGTTCGGCTCAAAAAACCTTTTGATGCTGCTGATGCGCGTGGAATCATACAGCAGTCAGAAAGCTCCCGATGCTGGGAGGGGTGCAAGCAGAGAGCTCTCTCTTACTGCGTGCAGTGTGCATGAGAGGTGAGGAAAAAGCGTGAGAGAGACTTTTAAAAAAAAAATTTATTTGCTCTAAGCAGCCCCTTTAATAGCATGCAGCTTAGCTCTCTTGTTTTAGCCTCTAGGCTGGTGGCAGGCTGCCATTGCTGAGCGTGGTGTTGGACGGGTTAATGATGGTCCCGAGGTCCCACGGGAGGCCTTGTGGTCTTGGGGGGAAAATTGTTTGGTGTTGCTTTCCCGGTGGCGATGGCAGTTCCTTTCAGGCACTAGGCAGAGTTAGCGAGGAGGGGGAGATGGGGTCAGTGGATGGTTTTCAAGCAGGTGTTTTCCTGGCCTTTTCACGCAGGTGGCTTTTGGCCGTGCACAAAATGAAAGCAGCAAATGAGATTCCTTACGCAGCAGGTCTGTCTGCCAGGCTGTAGAGTTCCCCTTGCCTTCACCCAGAGGTATGGCTTTCTTTTGAAGTGAACTTTGCGCAAACACTAATAAACCAATATAACACGGACTGGTACTTTCCAGTGCTACGTGCTGACGGTGTTCTTAATCCATCCTAGCCAGGGAGAGCTGTGCAAGCCCCCCGACGGCGGGGGGGTTGAGCGTCATTTTGTGTGCCCTGCAGTCTTGCTACAAACTGCATGGGACAAGAGGGGAAGGGGAAACCCTGATGCCTGCACCTAGAAAACAAAGGCAAATTATTGTATTTGAGACAAAAACGGAGAAACAATAAACGCAGGTTCCCTGTGGTATCATTTTGTAGCCCATTTCTGAATATAAGCTTATATTAAATATCATTTGACAAACATATTCTGCTGCTTAAGCTGCCCTTGGGACTCTCACTGTTTACCCATGTACTTTATTATAGCTAATGGTGATGCAGGTGTTTTTCTTAAAAAAAAAAAATAAAAATTTTAGCACTGCACAGAATTTTGGTTTTTACTCCTAGATCAGATTTCTCCAGATTATCACGTACAAAATTGCGATCCCATTTTCGCATGAACTGCCTGAATCTAAGTCTTTATCCCAAGTATTTTTAACTGAGAAGGATCTGTCCCTCAGCATCATAGCACAGGCAGACATGAACCGAAGATGTCAGAGACAAGAGTCATCCGCTGTACAGAGCGAATACTTTGTGTTATGGCATTTCTCACGATTCTTTGATGCAGAAGGAGCAAAGTCAGGCAGAGGCTCTGCTGAAGGTCTTGCTGGTTTAGGACCACTGTCTTTTAATCTGAAAGGTGGGACTTTGGTGCAAATTCTTCCCTGAGAAATCTCCTTCTAGTGTCTCCTACCAGGCAGCCAGCCTGCTGCTCTCTGCTTCTCCGGCGATTGTATTAGTATGCTTTGAAGGTGAGTGCCTTTGGTGTGATCACCTTTGGCTTTCTCCACATCCCTTGGGAGAGGCCATGACCATAAGCCCAGCTGAGCAGTGTCTCAGCGGAGATGCTGAACTTCTCCTGCTGGGGCTTTTGCAGTACCAACTGATACGAAATGTAAAGCTTGAACTTTCAAACTCCAATTCCTACTGAGTGCTTATGCAGGGAAGGTCAAGCTGATGGCTGTCAGCTTTAGTCAGTCCCATGGGGAACGGCATGGCCTGAAATGTTGAAAGTTCACTCCATGCTGCCCTTGCACAACTTAGTTTTGGGTTTTTTTTAATGTGAGAGAGCTTCTTGCTGGATATAACTATTTGAAAAGATAACTGCACTTCTTTCAAGTCCTCGTGGCCAAGTTGGCTACATCCCACAGATTGCCTTGAGGTGTTTGTGGGGTGTGTTGTCAATCTAACATTTCCTGCCAGCTTCTCTTAAATTTACTCTCAGACTCTTGACTCTCCGATGTAGTCTACTGGTGTTGCTTTCGGGGCCAGTCCTTGCATACCTGTTGAAGGGGACAGCTGCCGCCCTGTGTATTTTTAAATTATTGGCATCTAATCATATAACCTAGAATAGTCTTTACTTACTTAATCACCTCCTTGAACTAAATTTAAATTGTCATATAACCTAGAATAGTCTTTACTTAATCACCTCCTTGAACTAAATTTAAATTAGGGATGTTTCATGGCTGATCTCACCTTCAGTCTCCCTCCCCTCTGTTCCCAGGTTGCCATTCCTATTCACTGACAATGCTCCCTTTGCTTGGGGATGCTCACGGAGCCCGCGGAGGTTTCACAGTGCTGATGTGTCAAAATAAAAAAAAGTGTTTCTCTTCTTTGTGAGCAAGTGGACTCTTCAAATCCTGGATGAAGCTATGTGAGAAATCATTTTGTATCATTAGTAAAAAGGGCAGAGCAGGGTTAATAATTTCATTTTCATTAGAAAGGATGGATTTCTTAATGCTTTTTGACACGAGTAGAAACAGGAAGGGAATTTAGGTGTAGTGTGCCATTCTCCTGATTTTAAAATCAATGTTTGCATCTCTTCTCTTTCCCCCTAAACTACTCGGACTAAATTACATTCTTCAATTAGGAACATAAGATTTATTTGCAATATCAGTTATAATTAAAGAAAAGCCCATGGTAATTACCACCTAATACGGATTATCATTATATGTAAATGTCGACCTCTTGCAGAAAGCCTTATATAGTCAATTAAAAAAAAAAGATCTGCTTAAGATTAAATTCTTCAGACTTGTTCCGTTCCACAAATATGAATAATTTTGGCAGTATATTTCTTAGATTTAAAAGATGGCTGACCTTGACGAGACAAGTTGTCATTTATAATGCATGTTCTGTTTTCCCCACACTTGGGTTTTGATCGTTCCTACGTGTTCCTTCCGCAAAGCTGCAATGACATTTTGGTGCGCAGTTTTTATTGACTTGAGAAGATTAACATTTACTAGGACCACAACCTAATTTCCTTTATGCTACACAGAGATGCCATCTGCAATAAAAAGCACGTTTTTGAAATCATAAACATGTATTTAGTCAGCTTCCTCCTTAAATGACTAAGTATCCTCAGGTTTCAGAGTCACCATTAAACAAAGATGATGTTCTCTTCGTGAGAGTGAGCTGTTAATTAAAACTGCAGGCAGCACTGAGACAGCACTGATGGCTGGAGCATGCTGCCCTCTGCCTACAGAATTTAAGAAATGTATTTTGCTCCTCTGTCTTCAGCATTTAATGTTACCAGCATAAAACTTGCATGCAGCTACCTTGGTGTTTCTTAGGATTTCCCTCCCATTATAAAAGTTGCTTTGCAACAGGTTTTAAAACTTCTGCTTTTAAGATGATTTGGGTTGTTACTGTATTGCTAAGACTTGCTTTCTGCGAGGAGATCCAAATCTTTCGGTTACGATAAATGATAGCACCCCTTACCCACCTGTAGCATCCGTTTGTGTAGAAATTCAGGAGCCCCTTGTACTTTCTGAAAGTAATCTGAAAATAACTTCAGCATTGTAGCCAATATTCCCTTTCTCTCAATAATCAATTTTGTTCCCGTAGAAGCCGTTACTGATCATGCAATGTGTGCCGTCTTTGTCTAAATAATCAGCATATCAGCGCATCCGCTTTTTATTTTATATATAAAGTCTTCTGGGATAACGGGCATTGTATCCAGTTCTTTTCTGATTTTTCTGATAAAAGCCTTTATGAAGAAGCATGAGGTGTTCAGAGAGTTTCAATTAAAAATTAAGCATATTTTTCTGGAACTAAAGTAGTAATCAAGCAAAAAAACACAAGTCGTTGAATGTTTTATGATTATTAAAAATGGTGCTTGTAGTGTCAGGCTCATGATTTGAAGAAGGTGATAATATTTACATCTGGATACCATTTTTACTGTGTTTGCAGATCACCAAGTGTGCAGATGAAGGTTTTTCTGTTTAGGTGTGAGGGACATTATATAAACAATGTGAAACTAATGGTTCCTTGTATGTTTGCGATCGTACTAGGGGCTTGTGGAGTTGTGTCAACTGTATAATTACTTCAGCATACAAAATAAATTTTTCAGAAAGATATTTTAGGAAACAGTGAAAGAGAGCTTTGAAACAGCTTACTGAAAATAGCCATAAAATATGTCTCTTTCTTTATCATCTTAATGGTCGTGTTCCCATGTACCTCTGTTGCTACCTCAAAATTTGTCTTCTAATATGTAGAGGCTTGTAGAACTCTCTTAAGTGGGTCCAGCTCCTGGACTCCTATGATTACATAGAGTCTGGTTTACTTAAAAAGGAGTACTGTGTCAAGTTCAAGAAAGATGAAGAACTCCTAGAAAGAGTCCAGAGGAGGGCTACAAAGATGATTAGGGGACTGGAGCATCTCCGCGATGAGGAAAGGCTGAGGGAGCTGGGCTTCTTTAGCCTGAAGAAGAGAAGACTGAGAGGGGATCTCATAAATACTTACAAATATCTTAAGGGTGGATGTCACGAGGACGGAGCCAGCCTCTTCTCGGTGGTGCCCAGCAACAGGACAAGGGGCAGTGGGCGCAAACTGAAGCATAAGAGGTTTCAGTTGAATGTGAGGAGGAACTTCTTTCCTTTGAGGGCGACAGAGCACTGGAACAGGCTGCCCAGGGGGGCTGTGGAGTCTCCTTCTCTGGAGATATTCGAAACCTGCCTGGATGAAGTCCTGTGCAACCTGCTCTAGGTGACCCTGCTTTAGCAGGGGGGTTGGACTGGAGGTCCCTTCCAACCCTTGCTATTCTGTGATTCTGTAATTTTCCATCCTCCCTCCAAAAATAAAATATCCCGCTACATCCTCAAAACCCAGAAGAAGTATGCAGAGGCCTAGGCATGCTACTTAGTGTATCTTGCAAGTCCAGAGTGGTCCTGAAGAAGGGAAAAGGAGCTCTCTAATTTCCTCTTAACTTTGAAGAAAAGCCTTTTGGGTTGTTGCAGCAGCATGACAGTGCACGCGTGGCTTTGTAGTCGTCACAGTCCCAGGTCAGTGTCTGTCTGGCAGAGGTTTGTGATAGGGAGGTCTATGCTTCTAGACATGGTGTCTGGTGGTGATGCCTTCAGGTAGCTGAAGGGGTTGGCAATCTCCAGGTCTCAGGCACTCGGCCAGCCTGCATGTTTCCAGACATGGTTGTTGGCCATCTTTGTATGATCAAGCCAACACACACAACCTGTTGGGACAAAGCAAGGTGTCATTCTGACATACTTTGCAATGCCTTCAGTTGGTGAATTGTTACAAGTCTTGACCCCCAAGATGAAGTGACTTTGGGAATCTGGTTTGTTGGTCATGCTTGTGGGAGGACTTCTCCACGAGAAGGCGTCACTCACACATCCCCACATGTGCACAACCAGCTTCTTTGACCCACAGTCAACTCATTTGAGGTGTAGAGAGTCTATACTCTTTCGACTGTGGAAGTTTGATTTATTTTTGCTCAAGAAACTTACGGGATCCTCTTTTTTTTTTTTTTTTTTTTTTTTTTTTTTTGGTGCATTTGTCTTGAAGCAGCCGGGTGCTGCATGGGACTGATAAGGGGCTGGGGGTTGTGAGGCTCCTCCTCGAAGCTTGTAGTAGCTTGTAGGGGTGTCCCATGCAGGGTCCCTGTCCTTTCTGGTTTCTGGCCGCTGTTGGCATGATGGGATGCGGTTGTGTCCCTGGAGACCCTGGCAGGGCATCTCAGCAACCAGGTCTCCTCTCTCCCGCATGCTGTGCCTCGTTGTGCTAGTGGCTGAGCCCAGGGGACAAGAGGGGGTGGAAAACATTACTAGAGGCTTTTATGCCTATAGTGTGCTCATTCAACTTTCCTCTCCAAACTTTCTAAATTTGTCTGTAACAGGGGGTTTGTTGGGTGGTCACATTTATGGAAATAGTGTGAGCGTTGCTTTAGAGTAATACAACATTCCCATGAAATGTTGTGATGTCAGCCACAAAATAATCCAATAGATCAACGGTTCACAAGTTTGAAATGAGAGGCAGGTTGTAAGAATTTATTCTGTTAAACAGTGAAGGTGGCGTAAGTAATGGGCCTGTCTCTGTAATTCATCTAGCCAAAAATGTATTGGGCTGGTGACCACTCTCAGCTGGTTTCGGCTGGTCCCTTCTGTCCCAAGGGAGAGCAAAGGCAGGCAGATGGTAGGGCTGGATGGCTTTGCAGCCCTTCAGGCTCACTCATGCATATCCACCCTTTCGCCTTTCAAATTTCAGAGTAAAATGCAAGTAATGATTTTTCTTTAGAAAAGAATTCCATAAATATTTTAAATGAAACGCAATGTACTATTGCATGAATTTTACATTATTTATTTTAAGGCTGGCTTTAATAAGAAAATCTGAATGTCTGCATGCAACGAAGAGCAAATAGAGCCCAATTTCATTTCCATGACCGTTCCTGTGCAAACTACAATTGAAATGAACACTAGATACTTATTCTAGGCTTATCTGGAATTTGCTAGGAAGCTGCTTAGATTCTAAATCATCTTGGTGGCAAACGTGCTCTGTAAAGCAGCCGGTCACAAGCACTGGGTAAGATTTGACTCAATGTGCTGCAGTGTTGATGTTCTGGATTGCTTTTTGGGGTAATTTACTGCTTTTATATCTTCCCGCACCACCATCACACACACAGCCTTTCAAAGTGGCCTAACAAGACTAAGGCTGTCATTTTGTAGGTTTGGTCAAAAATTACAAAGCCAGCAAAAATGTAGTTATTTTTTGGAATAGCAAAGTGGCACCTCTTGCCAGTAGAGGGAGTCGATGGACGCTGATTTGGGACTTTCATCCATGCACAGGGAGTGCTTGTGTTTGTGGATGGGTTCGGAGATGTAGGTGCTCTGCTGCATGTGCATACATACTCGTTTTTTCTGTATGCTGCAAAAATTTGTTTTTCTATTGAGAAAATCCTGACGGGGTTTTATGGTTATGGATCAAAAAAAAAAAAATCAGTGTTTCCACTTTTCTTTTTTAAAAAAAGGGGGGGGGGGAGGGTTGAATAATGATCACCTTGTTGCAGATACATCAGGCAAGATGACTGTTTTCACTGTTTTGCTGTAATATCTAAGGATTTAGTGAAATGAGGTCTCTTTCTTTTTGTTACTCAATTCACTTTCACCGAAAATCTTTTTTAAACCACACAAAAGGCTCCAATTAAAAAAAAAATCATGCTGATCCTGGTCTTTAAAAGAACATTGTCACAGTGAGCCCCGATGCCAAACTCCTGGTCATTAACATTGCTTTTTCTAACACTTAGACCGGTTTTCTTCTCCCTGGCAGCGTTTGTGAACTTATCGGGGCATCCATTACTAATGCTTACAGGCCTTACAAGTCCTAAACACTTGTAGTTCTGCTGCTTAAAACAACCTCCCTCCGTGCTGCAGTAGGTGAGGCAGCACCACAGGTTACGGCGTTTAGGGCCAAAGGCTTTGTGCTTGTCCTTGCTGGGAGCTCGGTGGTCTATGGAGCAGCGGGGAGGCCCGTGCTGCGGCATGAAGGAGGATCTGGTGTTTCGGCTGGGGGAGCAGAGGGCAGCAGGGGTAGGGCATGGCATGGCACAGGGTGGCCAGCTCTTACTAATCCACCCTAGGGACTTTGGTGCAAAGATCATAGAATCATAGAATCGTTTAGGTTGGAAAAGACCTTTAAGATCATCAAGTCCAACCATTAACCTAACACTGCCATCCCACCGCTAAACCATGGCCCTAAGCACCACATCTACCTGTCTTTTAAACACCTTCAGAGATGAGGACTTGGCCACTTCCCTGGGCAGCCTGTTCCGATGCTTGACAAACCTTTCTGTGAAGAAATTTTTCCCAATGTCCAACCTAAACCTCCCCTGGTGCAACTTGAGACCATTTCCCCTCATCCTATTGCCCATTACATGGGAGAAGAGACCGACCCCCACCTGGCTACAGCCTCCTGTCAGGCAGTTGTACAGGGCGATAAGGTCTCCCCTCAGCCTCCTCTTCTCCAGGCTGAACAACCCCAGTTCCCTCAGCCGCTCCTTGTAAGCCTTGTGCTGAAGGGGGTGGTGGTGAGGTGGCCAGTCCCAGTGGCAGGATCCTTGTTCTCCTGTCACCACAATTGCCTTGGTGGCAAAGGGCCGGAGGCAGCTCCATTCCCCTGGCTCCGAAGCTCTGGTAGGAGGGAAAGGTAAGGAGGAAAGCTGGGTCTCTGACAGTTTTTTTCATGCTATTTAGGACTTGAAACAGGGCTCGGGGCACGTGTGTGGGAGCAGATACGTTCCTGGAAGCAGCTACAAAGGGCTGGTTACAGGAGGGCATCCCATGGCAGAGGAAGAGCCACTGCACCCATCGGCGCCATCTTTGTGCCTCCCAGACTGCAAGCTGGCCGTAAGGGAAGGGCAGGTTTAAGACAGAAGTTGCTGAGTGCCCTAGGAGGTGCGCTGGCCAAAGCAGAAGACTAGATCCTGGGACTCAGGAGGTTGTGTCACATCTTACTTGTTCCTAAAGCCTAAACTGAGCATCTCTTGCTCCTTGCAAGTGGAAGATCTTTTCCAGATTGTGCAGTGGAGGGAGGCTGTTGTTCCCTGTCTTCTGGGCAGATCTGGCTTTAAACTCAGGGATACCATCACCTCCGCTGCACCTTCTGATGGAGGGAGGAGCATGGTCTTCTTAGGGATGAAAGGTTGCAGTTATTCCACATTTGAGACTTTGTCTCCTGAGGGGTTGGGGTTGGTTTGGTTGTTGGTTTCTTTTTTTCCTCCTGAGGTATTTGGGAACAAACTGTCACATTTCAAAAAGAACCCCTAAGTGCTGCTTTGACATAAGTAAAATAGTCTTCAGTTTGTTTTCATAGAACCATAGAATAATTTAGGTTGGAAAAGACCTTTAAGATCATCAAGTCCAACTGTTAACCTAACCCTGCCATCCCACCACTAAGCCATGTCCCTAAGCACCTCATCTACCCTCTTCTACACCTCATCTACCTCATCTATCCCAACCTTCAGGGATGGGGACTCAACCGCTTCCCTGGGCAGCCCCTTCCAATCCTTGACAACCCTTTTATTGGAAAATTTTCCTGTTTGTCTTTATGTAATTCAAACCAAAGGGGTTTTTTTTTGTGCATGGGTCACCCAGTTTGTATCCCAGTCACTACTCTGGCATATGATGGCATGTGTCATTTCAAATCCAGCGGTACTTTCACAGGGCATGCTGTGCCCTAGGCCTATGGGAGGTAAAACGTGACCTTATCACAGGCCTTTGAGCCAGGGTAAGCACTCCGTCCTGTGGAGGCGGTGGACCAGTCCGCAGCAGGAAAGAAGCGATGTGTTGGCAATGACAGAGCTGCCTCCGAGGTGGTTTTGATGAGCCAGTTTACACTCAGAGAGGGTTTGAAACATCTCCAGCCTTCTCCGTTTCCTTTTTCAAGCATGGAGCAATCTTCGGGTTTCAGTCACGCCTTCCCAACAAGCAAACGGCACAGAAGCCTCCAGGTGCATTTTCCTCTGGTGCTTCCTCAACAAACTAGGAGTGAGGAGGAGAGAGAGACTTGGTGGAGGAGGAAAGCTTCATTTGAACAACATCCAAAAGGCGCTGAGAAAAGAGCACTGTAAGAACCTGACTAAACTTAAAACGAATAGATGTTGCCCTAAAGTTGTTTGTGATGCATGAAATAAAATAGAGCTGCCTTCCCTGAAAGCTTGTTTCTCGCCCCCTGCAACGAAGTGAAGGAAGCTTCTGCATCGTCAGGGGTTTTTGTTTGCGGCAGGCTCAGCGATGCTCTTATGTTGAGCATATAAACTGTAGCATATTGATAGCTAAAGGTATGAAGAGAAACTTCTTTTTAATCTCCTACAAAATCAAAGCCTTCTTTTATGACACTTGTTTAATAATCTAACGTAGCAGAGGAGTATGGGAAACAGCTCTTAACCTTGAAAATCAACTTGGAAAAAAATGCTGTGAAGAGGATTTATGTGGTGACAAATTTAACAATCCACGGAATCACTTTTTCTCCTGAGATGTGAACTGTTATAGCTCTCCAATAGAGGCATGGTGTAAAACCAAAAAAAGTATGCTTTCAGTTTTAGAAAAAACTTTCTTAGTGGCCAAGTTTAAAAAGTATTGGGAGACTTAGTTTTGATATAGTAGAATTTACAAGAGCTACTTTTACATAGCTGTCTTACTGAGTTTCTTATTGGGTCTTACTGAGTTTCTTACTGTTTCGTGGCTGTCTTTTTTGGTTTGCTTGGTTGGGGGGTTTGGGGTTTGGTGTTTTTTCGTTGTTTTCTTTTTAAGCTGGTTCATTATTGACTTAACTCACATGTTCTTCCCACTCATGAATGAAACACCACAAGGTTCCCAAGCAGCTGGAGGAAGAAAGGAAAGATGGAATTGTAGATTTTGTCACTCGTGCCAGGGAGATGTTTTAAATATTATGTGAAGAATGGAACAAAAAGAACACTGGTTGTAAAAATTTACAAACAAAACAAAAAAACGCAAACAAAGCCTAAACACCTTTTCATAGTGTTACAAAAAACAAAACAAAAAAAACCAAAATAAAGCAATTTTCTAAAACGCAGTAGCCTTTTGTGAAGTGTATATGATATGGGTCTTCTGCTTAATTGTAATTCTTGGATCCCATTCGTCAAAGGCATGACCTTTCCTTGTTAACTAAATGATTCATTAGCTTTTTTCAGAAGACGACTTCCCGCGTCTAACGCCGCTCTGTGCTGAGGTTCCAAGCAGGCTATTAACGTGCATCATATTGTATCTTCCCTTGCGTTGTTATTGTAACTGGTAATTGAAGCTGTCTTTTCTTACACTGGTTCTTACTGCCGTTTTGCTGTAACTCATTTCCTTGCAATTAGGTATGTCCCCTCCCTGAAATGCAATTTTCTTTGTTCTGCTAAACACACAGCGCAAGTTTTACGTGAGTCCTTTCATAGGACTTTTGCATTCGATAATAAATAAGGATCAGAAAGCGGTGCTCCCAAGGCAGGATTTTGCAGTGCTTGGAGTACTTAAGGCAAGCGCACCGTGGCTGGGGCAGAGGGTTAAAAAGAGGAGAAAATTCTCTGCTGGAACTCAGAAAGAAAAGTGGGAGAAAAAGCCTTTTTTAGTCTTTGGCAGTCTCCATCTGTTTGAATGTGGCTGAAATGAGCTCGTTGGTCTCAGCATAACATTAAATGGAGAGGAAGGGATGCGATACGAACCGTCATTCAAATCCATTGCTAATGGCAGGGTTTGCTTCCTGAGCCAAAGATGGGGCTCACTCCCAGCCTGAAGCATCTTGTGCAGGGAGCCAGGAGGAGGTGAGCTACGTGCTAGCCATAGCTCCGTGCCTTCCTGCAGGACCTGCGCTTATCAGACTGGGATGATGATGGGCTTGAAAAGGATCCCCTCCACAAAACCTGCTATTTTAAATAAAAAGTGAACATTTCAACACTGACTGGTTTTGAGTGAACAAAAAGTGGCTTTTTATTAGTCAGGCATCATGTAACTATACTAAAGGTACTGTTCCAGTAAAACCGTAACGGGCTATTGAAGGATATGCTGTGGTATAACTGCAGGGCTGTTACTTATTTCCATGCTGAAGCTCAAGGTATTTAGTTCAGGTGTGATTTGTTTTTGGTCTCTGGGCCTTGTTTTCCAAGCAGCCTTACACAAAGGGTGTCAGGTTGCCTCTTAATTAGTATTGAACCTTCTGGGAAAGGACTGCTGACTCACTGTATAACTCACTCTGCAACTGCTTTGTCATTTGTCATGTGCCGCTAAGCAACTCTTAGATATTAGAAACAATCCATCAGTACCTCCCTCAGCTGGATCCAAACTGACAGCTTACGAATGAAAGCCTCCCAAAATCAAAGTCAATCTTCGGAGCTATTCAGTCCCTTAAAACAAATGTTTCATGTGGAATAAACTGAATATTAATGACTCCGATGAGAAAATGAACCTTCAGAGTCCTCTCTGCCGTTTTCTCTTCCGTCTTTGTTTCTGGTCAGAGTGGGTGGGGAGTCTTCTCTTGGTTTGCAGCTCTCCGTGGGGTTGAACTCCAGGCTCCATGCAGGCATAGCAATATGGGCTTACCCCTCTTCTGGCTCCAAATTGGCTTAAAGAGCTAAAACAGGGAATAAAGGCCTTTGGGCTCTCGATCCAGCCGAGGACTGGATCCAGAACTACAAATTTTGGATGAGACATCTGTTGTGCTTCTGATCATCTCTGTGCTGGAGTCTGTTGCGTTACAGCTTCAGTTCGTAAACTCAGCCCTTTAGGGGAAAATATCAGTGAACATGTTTATTCATACAGGCTTCCAGATGTTGTGTCAACAAGTAGGGCCAATAGTTCCTATGAGAGCAAGTGACAAGAGAACTTGAGTTTACCTCTGCTCAGATCTTAAAGGGATACTGTCACAGGGTTGGTATCCAGGCTTTATTTGGAAAAAAAAAAAAAAAAAAAGTGCAATGTTGATAGGGGACACAGATGCTTTATTTAGAGGGTTTTGCATTTTGCAGTTGAGGTTTATATGTGCATTTATCAGAGCGAGTGAAAAACAGCTAGGAAAGGACAGGCAAAATGAATATAAATGAAGTACTTCACAATTTGTGAAAATTGCTTCGTTTTCCTCTCTGCTTTTGACGATAGGATCTTGAAGTAGTAAATTCAATATTTCCAGCATTCCAAGTGGTCCTTCTAGTATCTGCCCCATCTTTGTGCAAAAGGCAGGGAAAAAATTTATCTACACCTCAGATGCAGGCACATCCCAGATCTGTCAATTTAGAACACCCAGGCAGAGACCTGTGGGATGTGCAGCACCATGCACCCAGCAAAAGGCTGTTCCATGTGCACCCCCGCAAGCGAAGAGTCCTTGGTCATCACCTTTTCCTAGATTAACAGGTTTAAAATGGGCAGCCTGAAAATGAGTATGTCAGTGGAAAATGTGCTGCCTCTGTGTGTAGGTAAGTGTATAAATGTGGATTATTATTATTATTAGAGGGTTTTGTTGGGTTTTTTTACACTTATTTTGGAGAAAATTTAGCATCCCCACTGAAGCCTCATATGAAAATGACATCAGTAGCTGTAGGCTTGTCCTCACGTTAATAAGACATAGATTGGCATAAATGAAACACCTATTTTCAGGAGAATGCTGTGCTTCTAATTAAAAGAAAAAAAATCGAGACACTGGTATGTTATGGGAGGGAGTGCAGTGGGTACCTGTGTTATGACCGACTTAAGGAAGATGCTTCCTTTCTTGGCGGCTTTTCGTATCCAGATGAAAGCAAGCAGAGATTTGCTATTTATGTTTTTTTTTTTTTACACTCTTATTTCTTTATGCTATACTTGGATTGTGCATCTTAACTTCCTACAGCCTCGCCCGTTTGCTCCAGCATGCGTTTGGCAGTACTGCAGGAGCCAGCATCCCTGTTGCCGGACCGCAGTACCAGCAGAGCTTCTCTGACCTGGAGCTCAACTGGCGATAGCAATTGCTCCGTAAACATGGGCTGTCTCGGTTGCATTTGCTCTAGGTAGGGCTTCTCCCTCCCAAAGAGTAACTTTACCACTCACCCAGCTCCGAATGTCTGAATTCCCTGTTATCAGCCTGCACCATTAGGGGTTTTCCTCCATGACCTGGAGGGTGAGCCTCAGGTGCGGTAGCCGATATTGATGTAAGCAGCTTGAAGCCCCAGTTCTGCCCAAGTAGAGGATGAATCTTTAATGCCTTCTGCTTGAGCTGCATTGCGTCTTCATGCATCATGGAAAGTGCTGCATTCAGTCTTTATTTAGGTTTTTTTACCGGGTTCAAAGTGAGCTGATGGCAAAATCTGCAGTTACTTCAGATTTTTAAATGATGGAGATAGATGGCTGTAATCTTCTGTCATTTGACATGATTTTTGCCCCTACGTTTTTGTGCCCCGGCAGAAATGATAGGAATTCAGATGGTAATGAGGTGGCATCCAGATGCACGGCACACATGCGCGTACGCACAAAATATTGATTTAAATATGTCCTGACAAGCTGGTCAGGCAGCAGTCTGAAGGAAAGGAAACTTCTGAAGTGAAAGAGAAATAATGACAATAATGAAGAGGCAGAACATTGATTTTAATACGCAGCAGCAGTATGAAGATCTGGGTCTGATGAATCAGAAGGGGGAAGCTGGCACAGAAGCCTGCTGTGATTTGTTGCATACATTTGTTTCCATTTTTATCCATTAGCAGCACTGTGAGTGTTTGGATGAAGCCGAGAGATCGGGAATGGGGAGCAGGGGGGGAGGGGAACTTGGGCTGTTAAAGCTTTGATAGGTGGTGAATTTATATCAGCCAGCTTTCTAATTTCCTGTTAAAATGCCCAGGCCTCTTTCTCCTTGCCTTGTTTTTAAAATAAATAAATGAATAGCACAGTTAGCATCCTGCTTCTGCATTGCAAGCGGCAGCTCGGGAGCACTTCCATCACCTCAGTAGTTTTATGGACCTTTCCGGTAAGGCGGCAGGTCTTGGAGGTTGGTGCAGTACCATTAGCATACACCTCTGCAAAATATTTCATCCTTTTGTGACTCCCTTTTGATCAATTAAGTTTGCGTAGCTCTTTCCAAGTAAGTTCATAGAGAGAATCTGTACCCAGCCTTCTCTTTGTGGGGCTAAGTTTATTTTCATTGCTGAAGTGCAGCAGCTGGTGCGATGCAAACCTAAATGTATGTTGGGGGGAGGGGGGGGGGCGGGGGGGGGAAGGGGACGGCGT
>NW_009260786.1:540815-552944 GCF_000687185.1 Egretta garzetta
AGGAAAGGGAAGTGCTTTACAGCGACTGCTGTATGAGCCGGTTTTCGTAAAGCCTGTGACACATGAACAAATACAAAGAAATTCAAGCGCACAGTATTGCCAACTTTCTGGCTCTGGCTGTGAGCACACTGATCTCTGGTGTCGGTAGATGCAGCCCGTTTGTGCTCGTTCAGGTAGAGTTTGACCTTACATTTGAATGGAAAGCTAGCGATGTGCCATGGAATACGTTCATACGTGCACTTAGAAAGAGGAGAGAGAAAAAAAAAAAAAAAAGAGAAGCACCTTTGGCCACAATTTTCTTTTTAATTTAATGCTGGTTTCTATAAAATTTCAGTAATGAAATAAATATTGAATAAACATTAAAGAGGGAAAGGGATTTCAGGTTTTGAAGATAACGTGACCACAGTTAATAAGCAGTATAGATTTGTAAATAATAAACTCTGTCACAGTTTGGAATATAACACAAAGTTAATGGAAGAAATACTTGTACTTGATGCAATACTTCAGGATGTGTGTGGGTCTTTTGAAGCCTTTGGTGAATTTTAAATGCTCATGATCTAACAAGGAAAACACCTCAAAATGAGTGGGTTGAGAAACACCCCCAGGAGTTGACTCAAGGATAACGAAGGCAGCAGTGACTTAAGAGCCTCGTTATCTGGTGATAAAATTAGCAGATGAAATTAGATCAGGAGACCTACATAGTAATAAGAGTGGAGATGCGTTTAACTAGTCTTTAGAACAACTAGAAATGTGTAGTATGCAGAAGAATATTGTATGGCTTGGCAAGTTAATGCATCTGTGGGGAAATAAGCCAAGCCACGATGATGCACTGTGAACGGAAAGCTGGGAGAGCAGTGGTGCAGAGGGACTGGCGCGTGTGGACAAACGGCAGCTGGGTTTGCCATGCACTGATAGCAGCTATACCTGCAAAAAGGAGTTACTGATGCTGTACTAAGAAAGGGCATGGCATGGAAAAGTAACTGCCCCTCCTTGAATGTCTGTTGGACAGCACCAGGACTGTTAAGTTAAACTACAGCTGCTTCCCATATTAAAACACAAACAGAAAGGGTTCAGTGAAAAGCAGCAGATGGGTTTCAGGGCTGGGGTTATGAGAAAAAGATAAAAATTCATGCATGCGGCGTATTTGTATCCAATGGGTAATTATTAAAAGAGCCCAGATATCTATGGAGAGAGGAGACAAGTTTTAAGGGAAATTTTGCAAGGTCACCATAGTTGCAGAGAAGTGTGGAAGAATAAGGGGAATTGGAATGAGTTATTAAGAGTTGTTCACTGAGGTTTACCGAATCATGTGAGGCATCTTCAGAAATTTTTTTGGCTGTGACGGAGATGGAGCAAAGTGGCAGCTTTCAGAGCGGGCTGGCGTGGCCCTGTCTGCCTCCCCTCTGAGCCCGGGCGCCTGGCAGGGGCCTTGGGACCAGCCCAGGCCATAAGTCTTCTCAAGTCCCTACAGCCAGCCCGAGAACTTTAGGGACTCATCAGGAATTCAAGGTGAGGATGGTTGTGCTTTTTAAAAATACATGCAAGTTCCAGGCAAAATTACTAGTTGGTTAGTGGAAACGTAACACAGAACTTGGGGTTTGATGTCTGTTGGTAAGCTGTTATTTCATACCTGATGGTGCCAAACAGACATGTGAGAGGGGTTTTGTATAAGAATGTTGGAGTATTAGAAAAATAATTAAAACAATTATTTGTCACTACTAATTGATTGTTTACAAATTATAAGTTTACAAAAATATGTGAAGAATTTGTCCTTTATAGGAAGATATCTATTGCTTTGGGGTTTTTTTCTGGTTATCCTTTTAATTTTCTGTGATGAACATTTGTCTTACTGACTGGCATATTTTAGTTTTCTCTTAGGCTCTTCTTGAGTACATTGTTTTGCCTCTGTATTTACATGCTCCCAGTTTATTGATCATTCTTGTATATGATGTCATGTTTACCTTAGGAGACTATAGGATTTCTCCGATTAAAAAAAAAAAAGAGGAAACAAAAAAACCCCAAACCTGATAAATATGTATACAGACTTTTAAGTGTTAATGTTGTCTGGCCAAGCTTCAGACTTCTGAAGAGTATTTTAGAAGGAGCTATTAAAAGTGTGATGAATAGCAGTGGGGCACCACTAAAGCACTAATGATCCGTGGAGGAATGACACTAAAACAAGCTTGAGGTTATCAACCTTTTGCTTTTGAGGCTTATGTTACAAATACCTCAACCCCTTGCCTAGGAACCTTTCCTGCATTTGTTTTGTTAACTTTTTCCTGAGAGCAATACATGTTATAGATGTTCTCTTTTCCTGATGTAAATAACATGCTTTATGCTGCTTTGCACATGCATTTTTGCCATCTGTTGCTGTGGATCCTGTCTTTTACAGCCAAAGGGAAGGGACGTGTGGGGGTGAGGATGGCTCACAAAGGGTTTCCCTGCTCTCCAAGTGTTGGCACGTTGAGAATGTGGAACAGTTTTGGAGTATAATGGGGAAGTTTTTCTAACACATTAGGAATTCTGATTATAAAAATATTTTTACGTGAGTATTAACTATATACTTGATAAAACATGCTCTGCAGCTAGTCCTATTTTTAATAACATTTTATTTGCATAGATTTCACCGTTGTGCAAATGTGATTAGTATTTTAAGGATGAAAATAGCCTGAAGGCTCTTCCAGTCCGTTTTTAATGGTGTCCATTTCTTTCATTCAAAGCAGTAGTTTAAAGTAGAACCAGACAGCAGGAGGCCATCACAATCTCATCTTTTGCTTTGTGTACTTTCTAAGGCAAGAAAAGATGTGTAGGATGTTTGGTTACCCCCCACGTAAGCAGGATGCAGCATCCAGCCTGTTAGTGTTCCAGCAAGTCCAATAGCTGATATTTTGCACAAATGCGTCTTCCAGAAAGGCAGGCAGGCAGTGGCTCTCCAGAGAACCATTGTGATAGTTTTATCTGTCAGTAGATCTTCCCTTCAAGAAGGTGGTGATTAGTTTGAATTTTGCTGGCTTTGAGTTCCAACCCTTTGTTTTTCCTGTGCAACTTTTCATTGCCTCCCTTGTCCATCAGGTGATGGAGAAGCTCTTGAGCACTCAACACGTCCTTCCTATGACAGCTCTTACGTACTGTGTAATCAAGTCACAAGTGCAAACTCTTCCAATATGATATTATGCTTGCTGAGTCTTTCACTGCACGAGGCATTTTTATTGTTCAAATCACTCTTGGTACTCTTCTCAACACCCTGTCCAGTTTTTCATCCTTTTAAAAACAAACAAGCAAATCCAAACCAAGCAAAGCCCAGCATAGGTACTGGACTTGAATATCAGGTTCTAGTATAGGTCTCTGTACACAAAGCCGGTAGTGACCTTTCCGGCACTTCTGCTCAGTCTTCCCCCATTTATACAAGCAGTGATTGCATTAAAACCGTTGTCGCATTTGCTGTTCATGTACTTACTTTGAATGGTCTGCTCAGTCCTTTTGAGAGTCATTGTGCGCTGGGATATGTTGCCTGGTACTGCAGGTGTGGTCTGTGCTCCTTGTTCTTGTGTCTTGTATTTGGGTGCTTAATTGCATGACTTTTCACTAAACTATGATGATAAAAGTATTTGGTAACATACGGAGGGGTTTTTTTTACAGTGTGCAGCACTGGAAGATACCCAAGCCAGCTCTCGTTTAGCTGCCAGACGGAGTCTGGTCGTAGTAACACAGAATTAATTCAGACTAACTCATTTTATTTCTGAGCCTTGAGCTAGGCTAGGGAATTCAAAGTGTACTGTGTTGTGGGGTGCACCAGCCCCTGGTGGGATGTAGGTATCTGCAGTGGAAGAGCACACAAGTCTCAATAGGTCTTAGTTCTTACTTTTTATTTCTAATTGTTTCTCAGCGGTTTAAATACCTTTTAAGCAGTTATAGTTCAAATAGTGATCCAGAATGCCTTAATTATTCATTAATTCCATTTTCAACATTGTCACCTAAAAAAAAGGCTTGGGATTTAAAGGCTGTACCGAAGTGTCAATGATACCGGCCATATGCTGTGATATGCTGATGTACAATGATACAACACTCTTCATGAGGCTGCAAACGACGATGTATTTGCACGGACACTTTAGGGATGTGCCTCCCCAAATAGGTGCATAGTTTCAGAAGATGCCAGAGAAGACGTGGTGTGGATGCTAGGCTTCAAATTTGAGGCCAGCTAAAGCCACGTTTTTCTCACAAATTTTACTTCAGAACACAAAACGAGAGGAAATAACTTAGTCATTGAGTCACAGGTCACCATGCGATAGAAACTAAGGCCAGGGCAGTCTGTAGGGTATCGACATTGTTGGTCTCAGGAGACCACAGAATACGTGGCACCAACCTTGTAAACTGTTGTCAGTCACAGCCATAACAGCACTGGTGAGGTGTAGTAGGGTGACCGCAGGGGAACAGAGCCTGTTGATGCTGCAGAGGGATCCGAGGAGGCATGGAAGGACCTTCTCACCTGGCAGGAAGATTTCCTTCCTCATCCCAACTCTGCTATGTCTTTCCTGGTTCCCTGTGTGTTAAACCAGCCTACCGTAACCATGCTTTTTGTGCTTCCTAAATGGTGGCTGATTGTCAGTCCCCAGAAGACGGCAAAATTTCCAAACAAGCCAAATTTTGTGTCGCCAACTCCCAGAAGGTACGTGGGGCAAGCCTGGGATGCAGCGTGCTGTGGTGTGACCTCCAAGCCTTTGCAAGGTCTGCACACACGGGCCCAGTGTGCAAGCATGTTGCAGACAAACGGATCGAAAGGTCGCGATCGCTTCTTCCTGCAGAGATCAGCAACGGGAAACTGCTCTATCCAACGAGCACGCCGTAATCAGGGGAGTCAGCACCCGTTGTTCAAACCAGAATAATTTTTTTTTTCTTTCCCCTGTTGTTTGTTTTTCACTGTCCTGCATATCCGATCAGTTTTTTTGGACTTCCCATTTGTCTTTGGTTTTCAAGCACACCAAGCCTGTTTCTGGGATGCAATAGTTGATGTGGCTTGGGAAGGTGCAGTGGTCGGTGCCAGTTGCCTAGCTGCTGCTCACACCGCAGGCGAGCATGCACTAAACAACTTGATTTTGGTATAGAAACCCACTCTGTTTTGGCAAAGCAGCTGCAGCCATGTCTTCCTGCAGCTTGCACACAGGTAGGAACATGACTGTGTCAGTGAGCCGGTGTTCCTCTTCGTCTTGTGAGGCTTGGAGGTGTTGCCGGTTGAAACTCTGCTTGTGCCATCTCTTCTTTGTGCTGCATCTCTGGAGCTCTAATCTTCCATTGCCATCCTTCCTGACGGTGTCTTGGGTATAAAGGCTTGCCCATAAAAACATACTGAGTTAATTCCTAAAAATCTCCTGTAGTAGATTAAATGACTTTATGTTATATTCTGGACTCATCCCTCCAAATACACGTTTTATTTTCTAGTGTGATATTCCAATTTCACGGCTGCTAAATAGGTTGATAAAAATATGGAAACAAAGCAGTGTAGCTAGAGAGAGGTATAATTATTCCACTTTTGTTCAAGTGGTTTCAGTGGAACCATAATCTTTTTTTGTTTTTAAATGAGAGTAAAACCAGCTGTTTTCTGTTAAGTGTAAGAGATTGTCCCCGCTTCCAGTATGGTAATTTTGAGGAAATGCTTAGCTGTGTTTTGTTAAAGACTGATGTAGCAATAGGAAGGTCATCATTTTGACTAATTGAAAAAGCCTCTACAAAGTACAAAGCCTTACAGAAATTGTAATTACAGGAGTCCTTAACCAAGTACTGCAGCATGTGGAAGCTACTTGTAAGACAGAGTCATCCTTTAGTTTTGAGATTACATTAAATCCCAGAGCCTGTAATTATATGCAGGTTGCTGGCAGGAGCCCATGCTGGGCTGATTGTGTTCGCTGAATGGGGTCCTTACTTCTTGTTTCTCTCCATGAGATCTACAAGCATCTTGGAGACGTTTGTGGTACCTCGTCCTTTCGCTGCTGCTTCTGCGGGGAGGGCAGACAGACTACCTTGGTTGTGGTTTATTTCATGGTATTTTGAAAAAAATTATGGGTTCTTTACTAATTGCTGAGTCAGGAGATATATGGGCAAATTATTAGTAGTGCTCCTGAAAGAAAGCGCACTCTTCTGTCATTGGAAACTAAACCAAAGAAAGGGTACAGACACGTGTGCCTACTAGAAATGGAGCGGTGCCTGAAACCAGTCACAGCTATGGGTTTTGTGAAGAGACTTCTTTCTGAATTAAATCTCAACTGGTTGTGGCTGGGCTTGAAATTACCTGTGAGAGACTGCAACGCACTTGTGCTACTAGAAGTTCCTAATTTTTGTAGTACATGCGCTATCTTCATGTTTTGTAATTCTCTTAAGTCCCTAATTATTTTTAAACAAAGATTTACCACTAGGAAAGCCTGGGAAAAGCTGAACAGCCAGCAACTGAAACGAGATTAAGAGCGAAAACCCAGAGTTGGGCTGCATATCTCAAAGGTCTTTTGAGGACAGTTTCTCTGGTAGGAAACATCTCTCAACCTTTGTATATCAACGTGGTTTCACTGTAAAGGGCAGTTTTTAATTTTTGCCAGTAATTTATATGGTCTGGCATAAAGCATTTTTGTGAAGCTCTGGCCTGGGGTTGCCGTGAGGATACTGTAGGGAATGCCATTCCTTACATTACGCTAGAGGGTAGAGTATACTGGAGAGTTATTTTCGTAGAGAAAAGGTGTATGTATTCTGTTTCCTTTAATATCACGTTATAAATTTTATCAAATATATCATTAAATCAGACTAAAAAAAATAAAGATGTGATTCTTTGCTGTATTATAAAACACTTCTAACAAGAAGCCATCCCAGAATGTGGCAATATTGACTGATTTTACCACCCATTGTTTAATAACTGTTGATTCAAAAAGGCTTACATTGCTTGGAGCCAATAAATTAAGATTTTTTTCTATCCAGAAAGGTCCTGAATTATTTTTTACTAATTTAGTGCCAAGCAGTGAAGCTACCATATTGTACGGTGCCACAGCAATGGTGTTTTGGCATCCACTCAGATCTTTTAACAGATTTATTCCCATCACCTATTACCACGTCCAGCACACACGTATCCTTGCTTTCCGTCATGCTGCACCTTCCACATGAAATGTTCTCCAGCAACAGTCCTCAGAAGCCACGACACACCTCTTAAAGACTTTTCATGACCTGTAAAGCCTTCTTCTGCAACGTCTGTGTGAAATTGTCCGACACTGTTGCAAAGGTGGTTAATACAGCTAGAAAATAGCTGCTGTAGTTGATTTAATAAAAATGTAAATTTACAGGACCCTCCAAATTATGCAAAGCTGACAAGTTGTCTGCATTGATAATCTGAGCGCTGGGGAGCAACGGGATGGTTTTATTGAGCTTTCCCTTTTATTCCCTCTCCCTTGTAGTGAAGGGGAATCTTTGTAATAAAACACTATCCATTGCAAAATGCTGGATTGCCTGAGTCTGGTGCTGCGTGGGAATACAGCTCATGTCTTTGGGATGAAAAATGTTCAAATTTTGTTTTGCTAAGATTGATATTCTTGGTTTTGTTGCTAGTTCTTGATTGATATGAGGATGTATCAAATACAATAGTGGAAATGTGTCTTTTTTCAAAACAGAAGTATCCATATGGTCATTTATTATTTTCAGACCTAAATTAATTCTCTTTTTGCTTAAAAATATGCCTTTTGATTTGAATAATGTGGTAGGTGCCAGTGGTATTTTTAAAATGATGGAACAAACTATTCAGTTGTACAAAGTCTTAATGCATTCAGAGTTCATAATACTTCATTTCAGTTTTCTTAGCCGGATGGATCCGCTCCATATCATTTGTGTCTCCCTGACACATTAAACATTTGATAACTGTATGTCTTTCTGGTTGCCATAGTGTTTCACTGAGGCTGTAGTTTGAGTATATCGCCATCTGCCTTGAACCCTATGGGTTGGCTTTCTACAAGGACTGGTCTTCGGTGTACACCGCTTTGACCAAGTGAGTAGTCTGTGGTGTATCCCCTTCAGAGTGGTGACACAAAAACTTGATCCACAAAGAAAAACAGGAGCATGCGACATCCAAACCCAGTGGTGGCAGCTCACGTAGACAAATCACCCGTAGAGTAAAAGAGGGGAGAGAGGTGTAACTGGTTTTAAAATGCTGCTCAGTTCAGTGTGTGGAAGGAAATGCTTGACTCAGCGTGTGAGTGGGATTGAACCAAGAAGTATCTTCTGGGTATGTATTCCTATGAAATGTAAGGGTGTGAGTACTGGAGTTATGTTTTCTGGATAAAAAAAATGCATTTTTGGCAAACTGAATTTTTTTTCTCCAAACACAATTCGATATCTTGCAGAATTTGTGTTTTTCACTGAATGCTGTATTTTCACAGACATTTCCTGATTGCATCTAAACGTCGTACTATATAACATTATAATCTTCAATTTAATTTAGAGAAATTTCATGACATAAATTTTTTTATTCTCCAGAAAAGTGTAATAGATCTTAACTTTTTTGATTCGTTTATTTCAGCTAATTTGATCTGATAAGATTAACTAGAAGATGGTGTTAAATAAGATATGCATATTATAGTGCCTGTCTTACCATATGGAAAGATAAGTGACCTTCTACTGAGTATTTATGAGTACACATTCAGTTGAGAAAATATTTGTATGTTATGTATATCCTAGAGTTTATAAATAACCTTTCAGACTCCTGAAGAAAGCAAAGAGTGCAGCAATAAGCAATACAAATTCATGCTGCTGTCCAAAACAATCAAAATTAAAAAGGAGATTTTACAAACGAGCCCAGAGAAAATAGTAATAAAATTTGTAGCTCTGTTAATTACTAAGGAAGGCATGTAATTAGTAAAGACTTTAATCTGTGTTATATAGAGTATAAATAAGTTTTCAGTATGTCTGAAGGTTTTTGATCACCTAATATTACATTACCTACCCTTCCTTCCCCCCTTGCTTTTTTTTTTTACCTCCTCCCCCATTTTTCTCCTGAACAACCAGTTGAGTCCATTTGCAGAGCTGAATGACAGACACCTCAGAAAATGATCGGTCACTTACGGAAAGTTGAGACATATAATAATCACAGAATCCTTAATTTAGTAAAAAAAAAGTATGTTCTGAACAGTTAAGAATACCTGAGGTGTACTTAAATTCATTTCAGAAGCAGGACTTTAGCAAGAACAGTTCCAGCAATCCCTGGTGATTGCTGTCCTGCAAGAAGGTGTTAAAGCCATGAGCATTGTGGGTGAATATTTTAGAAATTATAATCACTGGATAACTTTTAATAACTGGGTAGCAACTGGATTACTTTTCTTGAACTACCAAAAAACAGGAAAAAAACCCTGCAGTAAATACAATATATCGTTACATTCAGTGCTGTACTTGAAGTATGAAATCTTTTTCTTACGAAATCTTTGTGAGGAATTCAAGTCTGCATGTGACCTCCTTTGGCAAGGACGGAAAAATTGTCTGAAGAAACATAAGCAAAAAATAACCCTCTTGACTTGGTTGGAAGTGGCTATTGCTGTGCTTCAGAGGCTATTTAGCGTATGCATCAGTAATCTAGAAGTAGTAGTAAAGAATACAATAAGTTTTTTGGATCAAGGGCTACATCTTTTCTCTGTTAGTAAAGCCTTATCTGACCAGGTTTGCAGCTGGTATTGCATACGTATCACAGTTTCTGTATGGCTATTACAGCTTTAGATATTTTTACATAATCACGTTGAGGCTCAGCATGTCCTTACAGAAAGGCTTGATATTTTATTTTTTTCCCCTCCTTTGTCTGAACTCTGTTTGTCGTGACCTCCTAGCTCCAGAAGTGTGCTCTCTTTTGCCTCCTCTACCAAGGGGCTGAAGCAGGGTAAGTCGTGGAGACAGATCACAAAGACAAGAGCAATTCTTTCTCATGGTGTAGATGGAACCTCTTGTCATTCTCCACGCAGCAGAAGTCCTCAAGGATGTCAGAACTGCGCTCTGAAGGAGAGAATACAAAAGCAGACTCTCAAGTCGAGAGATGCTCCCCAAAACCACCTTATTTTGATGAGCAGGAGGAGCACTACGGGCTCTGATGCTGGCAGGTGATGGCAAGGTTTGTCTCCAAAGAGGTGGGATTGGAGACCTGTCTGCCTGATTTAGACAGTGCTTGTCCCCACACTCTATGCAGTCTTCCTTGTCGGTATTGACTGGGAAGAATCGAAGAACAAGTGTTAGAGCAGCTCAACGATCGTCTCGCGGTATCTTCTGGTTAAGGGTAGGTGTGTGAACGGGTCTGTCTGCATGACAAGTTTTACAGCATCAAGGACAGGCACCTGGCAGATGTGAGGACAGCAATATGGATTCTGCATGCTGGTCTGCAGAAACGGAGCAGCAAGTCTGGGGCAGCTCTGGCATCTCAAACCCAAAAGACCCATGAGTGGGGGCTGTGTGCTGAGGCTGTAGCCCTGTGCTGGTGTCTGGAACAGCTTTTCCAGTGGAGCACAAGGAGAGGAAATCGGATACAGGGTGGTATTGATTGGTATTACTGGTGTGAAGTCCTGCTACCTGAGCAGGAGGTGGCAAGAAGGAACGGTGGCAAATTTTTTCCTCAAAAAGCGTATTGGCAGCATTGGCAGACAGAGAGCCACTTTCTCTTCTCTTGGTTTTGTCTTTATGGGGGAATGAGAATACACAACTCCTCTCCCTTTCCCCCTCCGTAACAGTCCAAGATTTTCCATTTTCCTTCCAGACTGCTGAATTACTGGCTTCAACCCCCATGTTCTTCCCCTGGTTTCACCCCTCCTTGCACGCCCTGTCCATCCCTGGCCAGAGGCCTGCAGTTACGGGGCTGGAGCGACCAGCCCTGTTGGATTTTACAGCTGTGTGGAACAACAGCCGCTACAAGAAGCAGTAACAAGGTTGGTGAACAGATGACTCGATTACCCCTATTTGGTTTTAATGACAACGAAATAAAATCAATTTTCACCAGGCCTGTCTGGGCAATTGTAGTTGTGCTGATGGAGTGTTTCACCTTGGCCTTGGGAAATACAGCTGTTGGTATAACCAATAAAACAGAAATAAGAAAAACAATTACTGTAATAGTGAGTTGGAATACGGGAAGCACAGAGCTGCTGATGCAGCACAGAAGCCGACAGGGAGAGAGAGACGGCTCCAAGTGTGAAAGGTGTCCATGCCCCCTCCTGGCTTGCTATAGCTGACGGTAGAAGATGTGCACCCTAACGCTGGACCGTAGCATTAAATATAGCAATGGGCAAAAGATGTCAAAAGATCAATAGAGCGATTTTGAAATCAAAGCAAGTGAATGGGACAGAGCATACGATGACAGGTTTATATATATCACCCAAGTGAAGCAGAAGTCTTCACAAATAAATAATTATCTCTTGCTTTAACGGAGAGTATCTGATGGAGCGCTTGGTTTCTGTGCATAAATCTGACTTGACAAACTTGACATGACTTATTTGGCTTTGCCCGCTTGCCTGGTTTTCAGAATGGGTGTGGAGTTTTATCCTTTCCTAAATTTTTGGCTCCATAAAGGTAGGGTGGAGCTCTCGCTTACGTGGTGTGCTCCACTTCATCATTTCCTGAATGCATGGCAAAGGCAGGTTAATTTGCTGTCTGACTAGGCCTAAGAGGACATAAAACTCCCAGTGGACTGAAGAAATCTTATAAAACCTTACAAATGGTGCAATGTTTGGTGAAATAAATTCTCAGCTGCGCTAAAAGCTGCTCTCTAGTGAGGGGAGAAAACCTGATTCACTGTGTGTTTCCTATGCAGCATCATTTTATTTATTTCGGTGTGATCAAATGCTCGGCGGTCCTGCCCACACGCACCAATCCATCACTTCCCGGCTCTCGCCCTCCCCCTGTGGTCTGTGCTTCAACGGCTGTAATACACTTGTCCACAAATGTCAAAAAGCTTTCCTGGTGATAAAATCAGGCTTTTTCTTTTCTTCTTCCCTACAGATCTGTAAGATTAAATCTTTAATATGCTTTGATTAGAAAATGTTTTCCATTTGAAATAGGCTCCTTCTCCCCCAGAAGTCAGATTCCTAGTATTTTTGCCCTGTTTATCTGAAGGGAACCATAAGGGAAAGGAAAGAAACAGGG
>NW_009260786.1:552972-561027 GCF_000687185.1 Egretta garzetta
TGAATTGGGGGGCCCTTTGCCTGGCACGGCAACCATCGCTCCCTGCACAGTCGGGGAACGTGAGAAACTGGGGAACAGCTCCCTCTAATATCCATGTCCGCGCCATGCGTTTGGATGCTTTCTAGCTTTTAAAGAAATACTGCTTTTTAAGCCCCTCGTCTCCCCGTGCAGGTGGTGGCGGTGGCGGTAGCAGTGAATGACACAGCTTTGTTGGATGACACGGAGCTGATCTCTGCATCAGCCAAGAGGAATTAAGCTTTGTCACTCCCCGCCGGGGCTACCTTTCGCCTGGTGTGGGGATGTGCGGGAGGAGGAATTCACAGGCTCCTGCTGCATTCGCCCGAGCGGAGCCCTGAGCGCGCTTTGCCAGGGGAGGCAGGCAGCCAGAATGATAGCCGTCTCGTTTAAATGCCGCTGTCAGATCCTGAGGAGACTTGCTAAAGGTAACGTGCTTTCCTTCTTATTCATTCAGGGGCTCCACTGCAGCCTTCCAGAGGCACAGCCCCATGTTTTTACTTTTAAATATGACCGTCCTTCCAATTTGCTGTCAGGCAACAAAGAACTCCGAATACAGAAAGGTATAGGGGCTCGCTCAGTTAAAATCCTTACACGTCCCACGCTGTGCTCCTGCTGGAAAGACAGGTTCCTGTTTTTTTTTTTTCTTTTTTTCTCTTTTTATTGCTACAAGGAGGATTTTTTTTTCTAAGCAAAGTGCTGAAGTTGTTGTGGGGTATAATTGTCTTGGGTTTCAGCTATCTGCTCGGAGGAGTCCCTCCTGGGTCAGTGCATGCTCTGGCTCACCGGGGAGAACTGACAGTGATGTTCAGGACCTAGATCCAGGATGAGTTTCTGTTGTTTAACGTCTTCCGTAAGCTATTTCTGTCTATGCTTTAGGTGCCAAAAATATGTGACGAAGTATGGAGAGCAGCGTGTGTTTTTTCAGGGCTGCACTCATGTGTCACGCTTGTGAAGTTAATTTGCCTGTTAGAGCAGTGTGCATTTTATGTTACTGTAAATCTTTGTAGTCCCTGGTTTTATTGCTCAGAACTTTAAAATACTACTCGCATCTTACTCCAAGTCCTGTGGGATTATTAAAGCAGCTCTGTGAAAACCTGTCTGGATAAGACACTGTCCCTCTTCAGAAATCAACATACCTTAGTTTGTAAAAATAACTTTAAAAAAAAATGTTATATTTGATAATTTTTCATTCTCTGTGATAAAAGGTTTGGTTTGGGACTTCAGCTTGGTTTTTTGGTGGAAACTTCCAACCTTACAGTAGCATTATGTGCCTGCAAATAAGAAGCTTCTGTGTTTTACCTTGGGTACTGTGAAACATTTAATGGCCATTACTGTGCAGCTGGAAACACATCCATATGTGAATGAAACTGTTTGTATCAGCCTAGCTTGAAAAATCAGAAATCTGTGATTATTAGTCAGTATAGCTCAAAATCAATTAGTATTTTATTTTGCAGAAGCATGAAAGAGTAAGGTGCTCATACAATGAGGTCAGTAATGGGAAAAAGAGAAGAATATCGCAATCAAACTTATATAATGCATTTTCCCGTTCTTTAGATTGCTGTATGGGGCCACGTTGTTCAAAACCTAGGAACTCAAATACTTACTAATCATCCTCCCCTCTGTAGATTTGCTTCTCTTTCAGATCTGTGCTGGGTAATGCCTGTTTCTCTCATATGTGTGAAATGTTTCTATTTTGGTAGCTCTATTACACGTTTATCAGGTTGGAAGTCAGCGTTTTCTCTTTTCCTGGTTTGAGTAGAGGAACCTTTTTGTCTGCTGATGTCTTTATAAGACAGATCTGGGTGCTAATTTAGTCTCTCACTGATACGAGTTGTTGCTCCACTAAAATACAGTTTCCCCGGGAATAATCAATATTCTTATACATCATAGCCATCTTAATTCTTTCATGCTTCCATCATTCAACAGAACTCAGGCTAGTGCCTTTTTCTCCTTCAAAATAATTTTAGCTTCCTTTGAGACTCCTCGCTCCTCCCTCTTCCTCCCAATAGGAACTGGCATGATACTATTGATTTTTTGCGTTAAAGAAGCATGCCTTATGCTTGTCTTACTATTAACAGTCGATAAAAAAAAAAGGCGGTGTAGAGGTATGTTCATATTTTCTCCTGTGAGCCTTAGCATGCGGGATGGGAGTTGCTGTCCTAATTGACAGGCTCCTGAATTTTCACCATTTTGAGTAACACCTTTGTTCTTTTAGCTAACTCTCTGCCTTCTATGGCCTTGGCTTTTGCATCTCAGACACCGGTTATGGACTGCTCAACACAACCAGGCTAGCTGAGGACAGGGGTGGACTTTCACGTTGATAGTGTGGAGAGGACGCTTGCCATCAGCTGGCAATCTGCTGCTGCATCAGCTGGGAGATCCCCTTCTCTTCTGGCTTGCTAGTCCTGGGGTTTGGTGGTTTCATTCAAGTCCTTTGCTCCAAAAGCAGATTTTCTTGCTTTAGTACTTGCCCCCAGCCTGTCTCTGCTAGGGTCTTTTTCTTCTGCGCTAAAACCATACCTTTGTGCAGTTCCCCAAAATCGTTTCTTTACTCTCTTTCGGGCCCTGCCATGGTGAAAAGAAATAGGTATGCTGCACACTTGGTTAGTGTCTTGTGTTTTTAATAAACCATACACCTGCAGTTAATTGTACATCAAAAAATGGAAATCTCTGCTTTCCTCTGTTTGTGTATGCCATTTTTCATGCCTGTCTTGACAAAGTAAGCTTGTAACTTCATTTCTTGTTCTTTCAGATAAGGGTATATACGGAAATGCCTCATCTGGGCAGCTGGAGATTCTCCAAAAGCTATTCTTCCCGACAGGGAGGCGTTCAGGCAATATTGTGTTTTACAATTACACTCCCCTCTTCCTGTGCTTCATCTTAACCTTTCAAAGCAAAAAGCAGAGCTGTGTCTCTTTGGATTGCTACACATGCTTAGTTTGCCATTTAAAAATCTGTAACAGGAGAATCTTCAAGTGTTCTGAGTGAATTTCAAGACAAAAACACCATGTAGTTGTGGGCACACTTTCCAAAACCTGGTCAGTGACCCACTGCTTTTCTTCCTTCCTGAAGCCTTGAGTCAGACCCTGCAGCGTGTCAACCTGTACCTCTCTTGTCCTCAACCCCAGCATCGTCTCCAGGTGGAAACGTTGGTCTCTTTCTCTGTCCTCCACCCTCAAACCTACACCAATTGTAGAATAGGCACGGTTGTAGCATCACAGAATGGTTTGGGTTGGAAGGGACCTTCAAAGATCATCTGGTCCACCCCTGCTGCCCCCCTGGTCCTCCTTCACCCCTGCCCCTGGCCAATGTGCTTCTTCAGTGCTGTGTTGCCTCTCTGGGTACAAGGGCCACCGCATCTGCTGAGCCTGCTGTACATCAGATCTTCCATATTTCCACTGTAACTGTTACCCCCTCTGAGGGCAAAGTATGTGGCAAACGAAGTAATTACTCGTACAGGGAATTCAAAATACTGTAAGATTAGTTCCTTTAATGTGTATTATACTTCAGTGTTGCGAGCCTTTACTTTGGAGGTCAGTACATTTTCGGTAATGAAATTGCATGTTAGCAAGCTTAGGCGAAGAGCCGTATTTGTGTCCATTAACAAGCAAGCACGGAAGGAAAGTATTATTTTATTTGATGATGCAATTTGCAAGAAGGATGCTCTGTGAGACCGTTGTCTCATACATGCTGAGACATGATTTGAATTTAGATCTAGTCTGTCTAGTTAAGAACCAAAAAACCCATTCCTGGTATTTTGCACCAGTGTGGTGTTTCTTATGCTATTTTTCAGTTACACTTTTTTAACAGCAGTTAAAATGTTTATGGTGGATGGGAGCTTGTGCTGCAGTTACCTTTCTTCTTTCATGCATAAATCCCTCATGCTTTTTTACCTTTGAGCTGAAATATTGCTGTCTCAGTCTCTTTTTAGTTGTGATTATCTGTATGTATTCAGATATATATGAATGTATATATATATAATTTAAAGCGATGTTGAAGTAAAAGTGGTTAAGTAGTTCTGAAAAGAGAAAAGGTATCATCTTCTCTACCATATTAGCTACTAAAATTTGCACTGCGAAGAGGTTTTTTTAAATTTTTATATATTCTTTCAATTTTTTATCTCTTTCCCATCCCAAAAGAGCAAGGTAAGCCGAAAGCTATATTAAGAATCTGAAGTAGTAGCCATTTTTATAGATCTCCCTACGAGGAGTACGGGGCTCGGGGAGAATGGTAACTTATATTCAGACTAGTTAAATATAAGGAAATGCCACATCTGAAATTGTAAGTGCAACCACAAATCTGCTCTTCGTACAGCTGCTTATGTTGTAGAATGTTTTTTTGGTGCGGTGGTAAAATACGGGGTTTTCTTCCCCTAAATTTATTTCTGTAAGACCTTGGGCACTGAGCAGTATGCTGTGCATACCAAGGAGTCTGTAGTAATCACTTACATTGAATGTACATGCTAAATCAAAACTGCTCGATTTACAATAATTATGTTAAATATAACAGTGTAGTACAATAGTGAAAAGTTGCTGAAATGTGTAAGCTGGTCAGGTTTACAGCTAAATCAACTGCTTTATAGTTTAAAAATTGCCTTTCAAGCAGTGCATTACAAAGCCCTGGCTGTGGTTAATTTATGTATGGACATGTTCGGTTTTTTCCTTTATTAGCCCCAAGAATGGGTCCTGTAGGAAGCTGTGTCTACTGCATAAAGTTGCTTACAGACAATGTGTCTCTTGGTTAGAGGCAGGGATGCATTTTTTTACATACCCAGATCGGTGAAGTTATTCTGGATATGATTATAATGGCAACAGAGTAAGAGCACTCTGATGAAGATGTCAACTGCTGTTCCACAGCGCATAGCGTAAGGAGCGGCGTGCTCTGCCTTTCCCCCAGCAAAGCTTTATAGTGAAGCTTCAGGATCATTTATCACCTACTGCGCATACAGATCCTTTCTGCAGACACAGATTTTTCTGCTCCCACTACGTTTCCAATACAGTGGGATAAAGCAAGCCTAAAAAGCAGGATGCTATGCTCCAATTTACAAGATGATCAGTTATCTAAAAATTGCTTAGGGGCCTAAGGCATCAAAAGGATGAATTCTGAATGTAGGTGGATGTAGGTTATACTCTGCTTTGTGCACAAGCAACTACAACAAGAGCAAAACCTGACTTTTTTTTTTTTAAAGTGCGAAATAAAATGGTGCTAGGGACTTGACGAGGCTGCGTAGTATCTTTTTACAAACTTTCCAGTGTTCCAGAGAATCAGCCCTGATTGTGACAGCAAGTTGTGACAGCCTGTACATTGTTTTAATAATAATTCTAACTTTGTGGTCTCTTTTTGTCATGAAGTTGCTTAGAAAAGTACAAGTTTACACTAATAGAACTGAGTCAACAGCTTGCTTTGAATGAAGTAAAAATCACAAGTAACAGTATTTGTAAGGACTTTTGAAAAGAGGTTAGTTCCCTGTCTTTCGAAAATTAGTTCTGAACATTCAGAAGACTCTGAAGTGTGCTGACAAGTTCTATGAACAGGCGGTCAGCATGGATTTGTTCATTCTGTTGGGGTTTGGAAATGTGCTTCGAGGTTTTTCGTATTCAATGTGTTTATCCCAGATTGTCCACAAGTCTTATTTTTTTTCCATTATGTTTCTGAAAGTGACGACTTCTGACTTAGCAAACAACTTGCAGTGAAAGAAAAAAGAGTGGAAGCAAAATCTGGAAACTTTTTTTTCTGCTAGCGTGTGAGAACTTCAGGGCCACCTCCAGCCCTGCAGCCCTTCCTCCACAGTGGCCATCAGCACCAACTGCCTGAGGAGGTAGGAGAGAGTCCACAGGAGCGAGCTGTAGGCAAGTCTGTCAGTAAGGGAAGTTTAATTTTGGCCATCACTCTTAGTGTTTGTAATAAAGTAAAAATTTCTTTTTTAAAATTCCCATTCTGTGGGACTTGGATTTGTTTTGGTTTTTTAGGAAAAAAAAAGTATTTATTGAAAGGCTGTCAGAAAATGAAGCCAGAGTGACCGTTACCTGCCCTACGTCACCCAGCTGGTCCGTGGCAGTCTGGGATACAACCCCAGTGTGCTTACTCCTGTTTTGGCATCACTGGTTAGGGCTGGTTATTGAAGTTCGTAGAGACTGTGAGAGAGCAGAGAAGACCACGTGACTTTTTGCCTTCTAGATATTTCACCCATTCTGACTTTTTTTATTTGCACTTAAGAGCGCCTTTAGCCAGGATTGTTTTAAGATTGCTTTGAAATGGTAAGTGCCTGCATTCTGGTCGCAGATGGAGAGGGATTATTTTTTGTTAAGATGATGTTCCTTCTGTAATTGCTGTTTAGTCTTTCTAGCGCCATGTATGTGTAGAACAAAAGAGGCAGATTTATTACATTTAATGAGTATTAGTCGTGTGCAATAATGTCTTTTTGTTCAAAAGATTTCTTTGAACGTATTGTTGTAAGAAGTAATGAAGGGAGAAGAAAAGCTTTTTCTCTTCTGCAGCAAGCTGATCACAGTTCACAAGTTCAAGCAATATTTCTTCACTGCTAATATATTCAAGAACTGGCAAACTCTTTATTAATTATTCAGGATGATCTAAAGTGCAGCGGCATACTAACCAATCTGTGTGAAACTTTGACAGAAAAGACAGACATAAAAATTCTTCCCAAGTCAAGCACGTAGTACTTAAAGTAGGAGAGCTGCTGCAGCTCTGATGATCTGAGAAGGTACATGTGGCCGGAGTTTTGCAGCTAAATTATCTCTCTTTTAGATAACCTAATGTAATGGTGTGCAGGTGTCTGTAAGATGTGAACAGAAAGCCACTATCAGTCATGTAAAGAGATGGCAAAAGGCCATTAGCTATCTGATACCTATCAGATATTAGTAGCTGTTACCTGATACGGCAGGTCTGATCTCTGTCAGAACGTGTAAGATGTAGAGATCGTTTGAGAGTTTTTCTCAGCACATTTGGGTTTGTGGGAGCTGGCTGGGTTACACAAGTTCTCAGCTAGTCCTTGCTGAACTTCTTGCATGGGAGTTCAGCAAGTGCCTTGGACTTTGTGCCGTGTCCCTAGCTGCATGATGGGGATAGCGGTAATTCTTTCAAAAGTATTCCAAGGAAAATGAAAAAAAAAAAAGATTGTTGTCTGGCAGGTTATAGGCTCTCTAAACATTAAAGGTGAATTGAAATGACTCAAGAAAGTAGTTTATTGGTAAGTGGTGCCGGTTTTAATATGAATGCATGTGAGGCATTTGAACGGTAAATAATGGAACCCCAGGCTGGCTCATGGGCGTTGCAGAAACGTCTTTCCGAGTATCAGCATTGCTGCAGGTTAGAAGAACATTGCAAATGTTTTATGAGTTTATCTTCAATGTAACTGTTGGCGTTTTTATATAGTTCTAGTAGACATCAGAGGGCAGAGACTCAAAAATACTCCAGCATGTCGTTTCTGCCAGGAACCCGATCTGGATCAGCGTCCAGGAGCGGCAGAGAAGGTGTGAGGCAGGCTGGAGCAGAGCACTAGGCGGGAGCACGCGTTGGGTACGGGGGGATAGACGTCGCAGATTTCACCAGTGTGCAAAACGGTATGCCCATCCTTGCACTCTCGTGATAGTGCTGGGGTTTCCTTTGCAACCAAATCAGCTCTCTGCTAGTGCAAATCTGGTGCCCACGGGAGTTTTTATTACTTTGAGTGAAGGGTATCCACAGAATGACCTGAATGTAGGTGAAGCCCGAGGAAAGATGGAAAGGCGAAGGGTGGCATGGAGTGGGAGAAAGGAGGTGGTATGCATTGCAGGCCTTTGCTTTGCAGTTAGGTGGTGGGACCCATGGACCCAAGCGCGCTGTGGGTGCTCCAGTGGTGAGCAAAGGAGAGCTGAGCTGCGACTGGGGGAACGGGCGGCAGGAGCGCGGGGTGCGGCACTGCCGGGAACTCTGCAGAGCACACGGGGAAGAGGATAATGAGTGAAAGAGGAGCAATGAGTGGGATGTGAGGGAAGGTGGAGGTGAAGCAGACATGGCTCGCGCGGAGGGGCCCCACCC
>NW_009260786.1:566978-569550 GCF_000687185.1 Egretta garzetta
TGATCCCTATCAGATATTAGTAGCTGTTACCTGATACGGCAGGTCTGATCTCTGTCAGAACGTAGATGTAGAGATCGTTTGAGAGTTTTTCTCAGCACATTTGGGTTTGTGGGAGCTGGCTGGGTTACACAAGTTCTCAGCTAGTCCTTGCTGAACTTCTTGCATGGGAGTTCAGCAAGTGACTTGGACTTTGTGCCGTGTCCCTAGCTGCATGATGGGGATAGCGGTAATTCTTTCAAAAGTATTCCAAGGAAAATGAAAAAAAAAAAAGATTGTTGTCTGGCAGGTTATAGGCTCTCTAAACATTAAAGGTGAATTGAAATGACTCAAGAAAGTAGTTTATTGGTAAGTGGTGCCGGTTTTAATATGAATGCATGTGAGGCATTTGAACGGTAAATAATGGAACCCCAGGCTGGCTCATGGGCGTTGCAGAAACGTCTTTCCGAGTATCAGCATTGCTGCAGGTTAGAAGAACATTGCAAATGTTTTATGAGTTTATCTTCAATGTAACTGTTGGCGTTTTTATATAGTTCTAGTAGACATCAGAGGGCAGAGACTCAAAAATACTCCAGCATGTCGTTTCTGCCAGGAACCCGATCTGGATCAGCGTCCAGGAGCGGCAGAGAAGGTGTGAGGCAGGCTGGAGCAGAGCACTAGGCGGGAGCACGCGTTGGGTACGGGGGGATAGACGTCGCAGATTTCACCAGTGTGCAAAACGGTATGCCCATCCTTGCACTCTCGTGATAGTGCTGGGGTTTCCTTTGCAACCAAATCAGCTCTCTGCTAGTGCAAATCTGGTGCCCACGGGAGTTTTTATTACTTTGAGTGAAGGGTATCCACAGAATGACCTGAATGTAGGTGAAGCCCGAGGAAAGATGGAAAGGCGAAGGGTGGCATGGAGTGGGAGAAAGGAGGTGGTATGCATTGCAGGCCTTTGCTTTGCAGTTAGGTGGTGGGACCCATGGACCCAAGCGCGCTGTGGGTGCTCCAGTGGTGAGCAAAGGAGAGCTGAGCTGCGACTGGGGGAACGGGCGGCAGGAGCGCGGGGTGCGGCACTGCCGGGAACTCTGCAGAGCACACGGGGAAGAGGATAATGAGTGAAAGAGGAGCAATGAGTGGGATGTGAGGGAAGGTGGAGGTGAAGCAGACATGGCTCGCGCGGAGGGCACAGCCTCTGCTGCTGGAAAGGTGCAGGCGATGCAAGGAGAAACAGGGACCCGAGCTGCCGAGAGTTAAACAGTAGGGATTAAAAACTGGTCATTTTTTGAAAATGTTTTATCCCATATAAAATTAAAGCCTACAGTTATTTAGTAGTACTTACCTAGATGTTTTAGGAACGCATTGCAAGGTGACACTTCAGGTGGAAATGGGCTCTGGTTCCTCATGTGCACAGGTGTGATAGGGAAGGATGGACTCACTCTCTCGTGTGCTTTATAAATACTTAGCCTGCGGATCTGCTAAGTCTGAGGTACTCTGTGGAATAAGAATAAAGTCATACCTCCATTTTTAGGCAGATTTCTGCATTTTTGCAGCTTAATTTGTCTCCCAGCATGACTCCCAGGAGTAGCACCCTGTCTGCATTTCATTCTCTGCCACTGCGGCAGTGCTGAGGTGTTTCTGCTGCTGGAAAGTCCCGCTGTTGGCACAGCGCCTCAGCGGGCAAGTCTCTGCCCGCGTAGATTGCCACACCCCTCCAAACAGCTGGAAGCAAATCCGCAAAAGGTAACCTCATTTCTGCTGCCCTACCTGCACTCCCCATGGAAGTTTTGCCAGCCCGGGGAGAGGGCTGCTCGGGGGACGCGTAGGGAGGACTACCCTGGGTGAAGACTATCCCAAAACGACGAGTTCATGCAAGTTGTGAGCAAAAAGAAGCATTCCCCGCCTCCCCCCACCCCCAAAGGGAAAATCTGATTGTTAACTTCAGAAGTAATTAAAAGTTTTGTATTAAAATGTTGTAAAATTGTTAGGAATATAAATGGATGGGACTTTCTGCATCATCACATTCAGTGACCACAGTGTTGCCACAGGCACCGTGCCATTCCCTCCGTCCTGTGAGTGTATGAGGTTTTAAAGATGCTCATCCTTTTTGTGTCCGTTGTCCTTTTGGGGAGTTGCTTTAAGAGCATCACTGCTCTAATATTTAGGAACCTTTTAAGACTCTGTCCTCAACATATTTGTGATGGGTTGACCTTGGCTGCACGCCTGGTGCCACCAAGCCACTCTGTCACTCCCCTCCTCAGCTGGACAGGGAGAGAAAAATCTATTGAAAGGCTCGTGGGTCAAGGTAAGGACAGGGAGAGATCATTTGCCAGTTACCGTCATGGGCAAAACAGACTCAACTTGGTGAAATTAGTTTAATTTATTAACAATCAAATCAGAGTAGGAGAGGATAAAAGAACCCTGAATCTTAAAACACCTTCCCCCCACACCTCCCTTCATTCCAGGCTCAACTTCACTCCCGATTTTCTCCACCTTCTCCCTACCAGCAGAGCAGGGGGACAGGAATGGGGGTTGGGGTCAGTCCATCCCACGCTGTCTCTGCAGCTCCTTCCTCCTCAGGGGAGGGCTCCTC
>NW_009260786.1:569792-611716 GCF_000687185.1 Egretta garzetta
GCTGCAGGGGCACAGCCTGCCCCACCATGGGCTGCACCAGGGGCTGAGGGGAATCTCTGCTCCAGCGCCTGGAGCTCCTCCTGCCCTTCCTGCTGCACTGGCCTAGGGGGCTGCAGGGCTGCTCCTCTCACTCCTCTCTCCGCTGCTGCTGATGTTGCACAGGGTTTTTTTTTCCCCTTCTTAACTATGTTATCCCAGAGGTGCTACCACCATCGCTGATGGGCTTGGCCTTGGCCAGCGGTGGGTCCGCCTTGGAGCCAGCTGGCACTGCCTCTGTCGGACACAGGGGAAGCTTCCCTTATAGCCCCCCCAGCTACTGAACCCTTGCCATGCAAACCCAATACAATGTTCAGCCCTGGGCAAAGGTTAAAAGAAAGCTTCATCCCAGAAAGTTAGAGAAAGGTGAAGTTTTATGTAAGTCTCCACTGCAACCTCTGTATCTTACCCCTTGAACTGTTCCTCTGCAGTTTTTATTAAAGCTGTTGGGAATTATGTCTTTAGGAGAACGGGATGCTTCCCTGAAAGTGCATAGGGGCAGAAAAGTTACTCCAGATTGGACTGATTATGAAGAGGCAAACACTAGGCATAATTTTGTGGGGAAAAGAAGTGTTACTGGAAATAATGTTATCGTCTAACAGGCTTACGCTGCCTTAGCTTTTCAGTGGTGAATAGAGAAAGATGTTTAGCAAAGAAATACCAGCTATTCAAGTGACTGAATTACCATAGTGCATTGGTAAATGTCACCAATAAAACACAGTTTAAATCCACAGTACTCTGAAGGAAACATTTATGCTTTTAATGAACTAGAATTTGACAGCCCTGTCGGGCAGAAGAAGTTGTTCTGGCATTGAGATTTCTTTTCTTCGGGCATTCAGCATGTGTTGTGACCTGTCAGAGATCAGTGCAGCTTTGCAGAGAGGCTGTGGGCAAGTTGTTCTCGGCTATATCACCAGCCGGTCATGAATAACAAAGATGAAATTTCCTACCCCATTATGCGGCTTAAGTTGATAGAGCACTGCCTTCTCCCCAGCAGTCAAAAGGAGGGCACCTTTTGAGTATTTTGAGTTTTCCACTGACAGGGTGAATGTGTTTTGGTTTTCCTTTAGTGACATGCTTATGTACATGTACCTAAATTTCTGTAGAGCTGAGATATTTTGATATTGTCGTAGCGCCTGTGGATCAGGACTCCATTTTGCTGGACCTAAGCGTGACGTAGTCACAGTTCTCGTTCCACTGAGCTAAAAGTGGTTGGTAATTGACAGAAGGCATGAAAACCTGACCAAATACGTAGTATGAGCAGTTCTTTTTTACTGGACAAAAAAAAAATCCCACCACAATCCTTGACAGTAAAAAGAAATTGCATGCTTCAAAAGAAACAAACATAAACTTTGTAATTAATAGCTGTTTTCTCAAAGCATGAGAAGGAACAGGAAAAAAAGGGATTCCGTGTTAGGTTTTGTTTTACTACTTTGAAAAAAAAATGCAGAGAAGTGCAGTGTTGGTGAAAGAGTTCCTTGAGAAGTTTAGCAGTCCAGAAGACTGTCTAGTTGCATCTCAGCTCCATTTTCACTCTGGAGCTGTATAACACAGTGATAAAACGTGCCTGATGGCCACTTCTAGGCAATGCTAAGGAACTCCCAAGGCAGCAAGGAGCCTTTCCAAACACCAGCAGGAGCAAGTGAAAGGTAGGTTACACCTTAGGAAGTGCTTAAGCTCCTTTTGTTGAAGAACGCAGTTCCCTCTTCTATGTTCCTGTTATGGACCATGTCAGGGTGGTTCAGGCAAGGCCACCAAGCCACCAGCAGCAGGAGTTCCTGCAAACGTGAGTCTGAAAGCCACCTCTTACGCGCACATACTATGTAATACTGAACAGCATCTGCGCTGTGTTGGCTGACAGCTGCGTTGATGTAGTGACTTTAGCCACCGGGAGCAAGATCCCCTTCTCTTTTATTGCCTCTGTGGCAGTAGTGTGGTGTGGAGCTCCCCTTTGTCCAGCGTAAGAGAAAAATCTACACACAGTTTTCACTTAGTCTCTACAGGGATGTGGGTAATTTCTCTGGTCACAGTATAAACTCTGCCCTTACTCTTTACGGGATTCGCACCCTTGCAGTTTACCCAGACTGAGAGCTTGGAGAGGTTGGGCTGGAATGTGGAATGCTCAGTCCTGAGCTTTGCAGCTACCTTCAAGATTTCAGGTGTGCTTCTCAATTTAGCCGTAAGTCAAATGGCAGTTTAACAGTTCTAGCCAAGTCAGTTTGACTTCCAATGCCTATTTCAGACCTGCTGTGTTGTTCCACGCTATGTGGTTTGGTGGTGTTTTTTTTTTTCCTGGCTGTCAAAAGAAGTGCCTCTACTTTTGCAAATAAATAGCTCGGTAGAGGAGGTCACAAAGGCAGTAATGAATCCAGGCTACTTCTTTTTCATGGTTCACCAGCATGTTAGGGAGCCAACTTCCAAACTTTTTCCTGATTTCTGCCATTCAACGGCAGAGGAAGTTGGACCTTCTTGAATGGGCATTGGCCACATGGGCTACATAGAGCTTTGAAGTGGTTTGCACGTTATGGCTATAGATGCATCACAGTTTGAGATCTCCAGGTCAACGTGCTGAGGCACTTAGTTCAGTTTGTCAGGCGTTGAAGTGATGCCCTGGGTAGCAAAAAAAAAGAAAAGGTGACTTAAGTGCATCTCTGGGACACCAAGCCTGACTAGGTAACTTTGAAGTTACTTTGACAGCACCTTCTTTCTGCTACACTTACTTTTAAAATAGAGAAATTTATAATTAGTTATGTCAAGAAGAAAAAACTAATAATAAAAAAGAAAAGTCAGGCATGTAAAAAGGAAAAATGTGTTAGCACTTGGGGTTTTTTTGTTTTGGTGATTTTATGTTTGGTGAAAGATTGGAGCCTGACAGCTAAATATCCATTATGAATCAAAGAATCTGGCCCCTGTGTGTGTGAATTCTTACTTGTTGCAATTTTAAACTTGTATGGTCTTGATACTGATAAAAGCTGATGGAGGGCTGCCGAGAAAAAATTAGGGCCAAAGTGAACATTTCCAGTGTGTTGTCCCACTGAAGGTGGCACTCAGCACTGCAGCGCATCCACTCGCACGCTCATCCACTGCATGAGAAGTTTCTCTGCTTTGAGTATTGCTCAGGAGTTACTCAGGAGCCAAAACATTAGTGTAATGAGCTCCTTCCCCCGTCTATTTAATCATAATTAGTCATAGAATAATGAAGTAAGTGACATTTCCTCTGATCTTTTCACAGCAAATGCTACTATCCCTGTTGCCATAAAAAGGAAATAGCAGAGGGATGATATTGGGAAAGAGCGAAGCTGGCTTGTATTTACATTGATTCCTCTTAATTTCCTTAGTTTGTCCCATGGTGACATTTTTGCATACGCCTACCAAAAGAGATGAAGCTTGCTTACCTGTTTGAAACATTGTGTTTTCAGGCATTTAAGTGATTTATGGTTAGCTGAAAGAATTTTCATGTTGTCTTTATTGATGTGGTTTTCTACTTATCTTCACAAGCTGATCAATAATTGTATTTTCAGTTATTTTGTTGATCAAGACTATGCTATATGCCCAAGTTTGAGAATCAGAATATGGTTTAATTTTATTGGTTTTACTCTGTTAACACTTGATGTTCATTGTGATTGATAGTGAAGAAGGAAGAAAAACAGTGATTTGAACTAAAATCATTGTGTTGCTTATCCAAGAACAAAATATCTTTCTATCTAATGTGTGGTATATTTACACCACTTGTCTTTAGACATCAAATGGAGCTTATGTCTTAACAGATGGAGACGAGTATTTGAAGATGTCAAAAATTATGGTGAATAGCAAACGAATAGCGTAGACAATTATTGTTTGGAAACAAACTTTAGGATTGGCAAATGTAGTTAAATGTTGACTAGAAAGCTGAGGACATCACACCAAGTGACTCTCAAAGTTACCATGAATAGTTTACAAACTCAGATTGGAAATCTGCATATAATTCCACCAAAACTTAATGCAGTCATGGCTAGCGACATCAGGAAAATTCTTTGCATAAGCTGAAAAAGGAGCTAAAATAGTTTAGCCAAGGTTTAGATGGAAATAATGTTATTCAATGTGTGGCCCATTTCACAGAATTTCACAGAATCGCAAGGGTTGGAAGGGACCTCTGGAGATCATCTAGTCCAAGCCCCTGCTAAAGCAGGGTCACCTAGAGCACGTTACACAGGACTTCAACCAGGCGGGCTTTGAATATCTCCAGAGAAGGAGACTCCACAACCCCCCTGGGCAGCCTGTTCCAGTGCTCTGTCACCCTCAAAGGAAAGAAGTTCTTCCTCACATTCAACTGGAACCTCTTATGTTTCAGTTTGTGCCCATTGCCCCTTGTCCTGTTGCTGGGCACCACCGAGAAGAGGCTGGCTCCATCCTCGTGACATCCACCCTTAAGATATTTGTGTGTGTTGATGACATCCTCTCTCAGTCTTCTCTTCTTCAGGCTGAACAAGCCCAACTCTCTCAGCCTTTCCTCACAGGGGAGATGCTCCAGTCCCCTCATCATCCTAGTTGCTCTCCCCTGAATCTTTTCCAGGAGGGGGTTCGACCTCCCCAGGCGCAGCACCTGACACTTGCCCTTGTTGAACTTCATCAGGTTCCTCTCCGCCCAACTCTCCAGGTCCCGCTGAATGGCAGTGCAGCCTTCCAGTGTGTCAGCCATTCCTCCCAGTTTTGTGTCATCGGCGAACTTGCTGATGGTACATTCTGTCGAGTGTTCACAGTCCATGCACTACTTTCAAGGCATCTGTGAATGAAATCAAGAAAAGCAAACTTAAATTCAGCATTTAATTTTCACTGTTGTGGAAAATATGAAAGCATCTGAAAATCATAAAAAGTGGCAGATACATGTGTTTATGTAAATATACATGTGTCTATATATACAGCTATGTGGACACATACATAACAAAGGCTGAATAGTACTGAAACCAGAGATTATAGCTAATGCAATTGTTCAAATCCCAAATAATTACAGTAAAAGATTTGCACAGTGTAGGAAGGAATAATTCTAAATTTTCATTTCCTTAGAAGAGTGAAATAGATCTGAAATCTAGAACAGCCATGTTCTGTGCAACCAGTCACATTTGGATTGTTGCATATCTGTATACAAAAAGATCAAAATTTGATCTCTCTGCATAGATGATTTTTTAATACCTAGATTAATCCATCGTTCAGTAAAAATACTGTAATGTGAGGAAGAGTGTAGCAGGACGCTCAAATAGTCAGTCTCAAATTCCTGATTTTTCTTTGAGATCTGACATTATGAGAGTAAATAAATAACCACTGTTCTTCCAACCTGGGTGATAAATATAAAAGAGGGAAAACATAGTAGTAGTTTAGAAGGTAACTTTACAGCATGTAGCAAAAGATGAAGAAAGTTGTGTTCGCTCCATAAACATAGTAAAGTCTTGGAAAATGATAGCTAATGCTCTTTCTTAAGCGAATATTCGGAAAACATATCCACTACATATTATATGAAGAGGGTATCTAAATTATGTATCCGGAAAATGCAGTCATGTGTAAGAAAGAGTCTCAAAATCTCATCTCTTCCTGAAAATGTGTCTCTGTGTGTATGTACTGTCAAGGGGGTGGTTTATTAGGTTTTAAGCTAAATAAAATCAGACCTGCTATTTCAATATCAACTTTGTCTTAAATAGGAAGGACGGCAGACATGGATTGTGTGTGTGAAAGAGAGAGAACATGGTCAGATTAAATCTTCTTTATCCTTGTTTGTGATCAGGGTGTCATCAGGAATGTTGCCGTGCAGAGAGCGGGAAGCTCATACCCATGTTGTTATCCGTGCAGCTGAAATACAAAGAATTTATGGTAATTTATTCTCTCTGCTGGTTTTCATTACAAGGGGTTTTATTCTTGGTAAGCCTTTCCTGCAGAGGGGAACAGTCTTCCTGTAAATGTAGGTTTTGTGACACGAATCCGTGGGGACTGTCTGTCTGATTTGGAGTTGCTAATGGATTCGGCATATTACTGGAGCATTTGCTCATCTAATACCACCTCCTTGAATCATGAACTACATTAAGGTTTTGTTCCTGGCCTCCTTCTCTTCAGCTGCTCCTTTTGCAGTGTCTGTGCCAACAAGCACATCCAAATCTCTTTCTCTGTTTCTGATCTTACAGGTTCAGAGCTTGATTTTCAAAACATTCTGTGTAGTTTTTCCAACAAAGTTTGGAGAATCAAAATTGTAGGTGCAAATGCTGGAAATCTGAATCCATACTGCATTCCCGACCCAGATATATGATATAAAAGGAAAGAGATGATATGCTGAATCCTTTTAGTAAGGAAAAGCTGTCAAGGGTCTGGTCTGATTGCGAAGCTTTTCAAATGCTGGTTTTATATATATGTGTGTGTTTTTATGTATGCATATAACTATGGGTGTGTATATATGTGTGTGTGCATATGTGTATATGTGGAGCTACTTCTGTATTTGATCAGCAGCGTGGCCATGCTAGTACGAGGGCTGCTGGCTAATCCGAATCCCTGTTTTTGGGAGGCAACGATGAAGCATGGTGTAATAAGACAGGGGTCATTGGGAGCTAGCTGCCTGCGCTGCCTACACCCCCTCTGCTCTGGTGGAGCAGGACTCCTGGGAAGCCACTGGAGTGTCCCCACTTTCTTCAGTCTCCCAGCATAGGTGGTGCCCATGCTGGGGTGACTGTCCTCCTCATGATGGCTTTATTTATACAGGAGCATGCCCATGTAGGCTGCTCATCTCCCACACAAAGTCTTGCTTTGACAGCTTGGATAGATGTAGCTGCTGACTGCAGGTGTTATTTGTTTTCATGGTTGAGAATCCTAGGTTTGTTTCAGGATTTTAATTTTTCCTCTGGGATGGTATTAGCAAGGAACCTGTAGATTAAATCAGGACCCTCTTAAATTTATCCGTTGCCCATGGAATATGATCTTACTATAACAGAAATCCCTGCTATTTAAACACTACTGCTTTTCGAGCAAAAACAGTAGTCCATGTGAAAAGGACAAAAAGGGCCAAAGTAACAGGATGCCCGGGGAAGTGGTGGAGTCCCCATCCCTGGAGGCATTTAAAAGACAGGTAGACGAGGTGCTTAGGGACATGGTATAGTGGTGGGATGGCAGTGTTAGGTTAACGGTTGGACTTGATGATCTTAAAGGTCTTTTCCAATCTAAACGATTCTATGAATTCTATGATTCTATAATTCAGTAGTTAAAAGGTCAATAGTTCTTTTCCTGCATTGTTTTTTAAATTCATCTGCCTCTTACACTTTTATGTGTGTAGCATTCTTTGCCAAAGCTGCCGTCATAATGAAGGGGTTAAAGAAGAGAGACAAGCTCATCTGACCCTGCTCTGCTACCTCTGCAGGGGCTGGTGAGGCTCAGAAATAGGTCTGAAGAGGACAAAAGCTGAGGAGCCACAGCGGGTCTAAACCAGCTGCCTCACTTGAAGCTCAGGAACCTGCACCTGGGTATGGAAACTTGGGATGAGACTTGTGAGAAAGGCGGATGAAAGCAAAGCCTGGTGGGGTGAGAGCTTTTATCTAAAAGGAAGGGCAAACTTTTCTGTGATGACTTGACTGGCTGGCATGTATATATGCCAGTGCATATATTTGCTAATAATCATGGTGGGAAACCTGGGATGAAGTGGCAGGACAAGCCAGACATTTGTGAGAATAAAATATCAGCCGGAAGAGATAATCTTGGCGCAGGAAGTGTAAGAAGAAATTTTCCTTAAACTGCAGAGGCACCAGAAGTAGCTGAAAAATACAATAAAGAAACAGTCCTTGCAACATTGCAAAAAATAGCTAAGGCTGTGGGCGTAACAGGTTTGTGTAGGTCCTCTTCAGGGGATGCTCGAGCACCATATAAAACCACAACAAATAAACATAAATGAGCTCCTGCATCACCAGAAGGAAAGCTGTGTCAGGGGAGCAGGTTTGATACTGGAGGCCAAACACCAGGCATTTAAGCAAAACTGTTTTCCTGAGACACATGTCTGGGGAAGTTGACTTAAAGTTACGGGTCCAGAAATATGGGGGAAAAAACCATGGACCAAACGTGTCTGAATCGGTTCCTGCAAGATCCTCTGATGGAAGTCTTGATTTGGGTCGGGACTGACTGAAACAGGAGGAAGAGCAGTGGCCCTTCCAGAGGACAGAGGGGCCAGGTGAGATTTGGAAAAGATTTTGAGTCAGTGATTCTCACCTGAAATAGAGCTGAACTTCATTAATGGGTTGATTGGAGAGCCATATCGTTATCTGCAACAAAGATAGGCTGGGGATCGAGCAGCTACCTGACAGTTAATGTTGGGACAACATTTCTGCAACTCCTGTCACATCTATTGCATTTGGGATAGGTAAAAAAATCATAGCTTGGAGTTTTGAGGGGTGGTACTTGGCTGACTCTTTCTCTGGGTGATCCGTGGATTGTTTCCAGCTGTAATGCTGGAATATAATGTAGACAGTATCATGTAGATATGATGATTCCTCACACAGCCTTATAGCTGGAGAAATGCATCAGCTTTTTGTGCAGCATTCAGTAGTCTTTAATTCTTTAGGTGATCCTTGGTCCCATAAAGACCTTGTCCTAGAGTCCTTGGTCTCTTAATGCTTCTCTGTTCTCTAGCATGTCATGTTATTAAAGGTCACAGCTAATATCCAGCTGTAAATTATTAAGGCTTAATAAATTATTAGTGGATATTTTAACAAGCTGTTAATACATAGTTACATTAATCAGGAGTCAGAAAGCTTCTTTATGACGGTGGCTTATAATGCTTTAAAAAGCTGTTTTACTGACATGGCAGGTATTTGTCAACTAGTTGTACTACTTGGCTGGTTTAGAAACTTAGTTATAAACATTAACTGCTTGAGAAATGTTTGCCGTAATTTAATTTCTGGGTGTATGTTCTGATAAATGATGGCTTGCTTCAACCATTTCTCAAGTAATCATCTTAATACCAGTGTAGTACAGTATGCTCAGGAAAGGAAGACACTGTGAATCAAAAAGCATAAATGCATGCCATTCACACGTCTGCTGCCTAGCTGAGAAAATATTGTTATATCCGTATTTTTATACGGATATATTTATATAAATATATTTTTTACTCTATACAAATCAAGTGCCTTTCTGACTGAACTCTTAAACTGTCAGTCTTCAAACCTTAGCAGTTATGCTGTTTCATATATTTTTATTCAGAACATCTTCTAGCACTTCTAGGTAGCTGTATTTTGGATTGTTGATGTTTTTACAAGGCAGTAGTTTGGGCTGCCATTGAGAATTGGTGGTCATTGCTTCATGCGTTGAAGTTGTACGGAGTCCTGTTGTGGTGAGTTTTTTGGCTGAAGTCATATATTTTTGACTGAAACTCTCTGATTATAGAAAATTGGCAACTTCATTTTTTGGGACAGATCCACAGCCACATTTGTGATGTTCTATTGAGTTGACTGTATTTTCTCTTCAAACCTGATTTTACAGATCTCTTGAAAAAAAATAGTTTCACTCAGTGTTAAATCCTGTAATATATTCTTTTGTTTGTTCTTCTTTTTAACTGGTAATTCTTATTTATGAAGAAAAAGAAAAACGTTATGAGTGGAGAATGGTGAGAGAATCGTAGGGGTTTGACTTCGTGGACATTCGTTCTTATAACAGTAGAGAATTATAACTCTGTTTTGAGCGAGGAACGATTAAGAGGATGGTGGCAATATTTCGTTCCAAGGACAAGAATATTCTGATTTATCTGGAAGTAGTTTTAATTCCTCGTGGCTATGTGGCATCGGGCCTGCCGATCATCACTTGCTGCTGCACTCTGCTCCAGGTCAGTCGTTTGACAGAGAGCTGCTGGGGCTTTGTAAGCTTTTAGCGCTCGGCAGTTCTGTGTCCCTGTCTCCTCTCTGTCCGAGATCATCTCCGTTTCGTTTTCTAAGAGGTTTTTTGAAATCCCCTGCTCCTTTGGTACTTGAGGGAACCTCTTCAGAGTAAAATGTGTCCTGGAACTGATTTTGCAGACCCTCAAGTAATGCAACAGTAATAACTAATTTAAAATCGGAGTTTTCTTTGATTTTCGTGTAGATGCGAGCATCTACAGAGGCCAGCATTTTGTCTCTTAGTTTGCTGTGCAGAAGATAACTCAAATTAGCAGAAACTATTTTTGTAGCGTAAAACTGATTGATATTTGTCCCTTAAGTGTGTTTATGTGTTAAAGAAGTTAAAAGGTAACCGCTTCTGTTCTGTACACCACGTACTCTTTCTTCTCTATAGTCATTTTCTCTCTTCTCAAAACAACCCCGACTTATGGAGCACGACTCCCATCTGCATATGCAAACTGGGAAGCCTTGTGTATTGGACAAAATACAAGGGAAAAGATGATTAACAGTTGCGGTCCAGCCAAGTCCCCACTTCATCCTCGGCAGTTCCCACGGGCTCTGAGTGAGTTTCCAGTCTCTTCTCATCCTCTCTCTAGGGATATCAGACAAAGATATGGATATAACCCAGCCTAGGGCAGGACGTGGTGAAAATCATTTGATGCTGGTCCTTCTTAACAATTTTTTTGTTCGTAGAGCCTTATGAAGGTTAGCGTAGAAATGTTATCGTGCTTTGTGGTAGTTTGCTTTTGAGACGGGGTGCCATGATTTCACCTCAGGGCTTGAGTGTGAGGCTTTAATTCCCACCTACTGCCCATGGGTCTTTCTGGATTTACACTATCACAGGAAACAAACACAGTGAGCATGAATCCGATGGGGATGAGCAGAGCCTCATGTTGCCCAACCACACTGCGTACTTAACATTTTGGGAGTCAAGGAAAGGTAAATAACTCCTGACCTCAACTCTGGGTCTTGATGTTTCTTTAAGTATGAGCAGGCAAATGAGCTCCCCAGCGGCAGCTGTGAGGAGAGGGACTTTGGGTGACAGATGTTAACTGAGAAGATGTCGGTATCTCCAGACTCGTCATTCTTTTGGTTTAACCACTAGGAATTGTGTCTCTATGCCAACACATCTTCGCCACTGTATTTGGTTTTGACCTCCTTTAAGTTGCCCCTTTTCACTAGGTATCTTAGTTGCTTCTCACTAAGTATCTTAATTGTGGAAGATAAATTAAATATTTCGGGAATTAAAGTCTTGCTGCAGTTAGGAATAGCCATGCAATATCTACTTGTCACGCAGGTATAAAATAATGTCATTTTCACACATATGCTGGATAATTCCTCTTACATATATGACTTTCAAAGTTCCATGTTGGCATATATCATTCAGGAGAACGGCGTTTCAAGTCACATCTTCTCCCAAGCGGAACATAGACCCAAAGTCGTATTTCAAACTATTAATGCAATGTTATTTTCCTAAATGCATCATTAAGGGCTGGTGTGGATTTCCATTGCTTTTGGTCAAATTGTGATATAAGTGGACAGTTTTATTAAACATTCAAGCGATCGGTAATAGCTTTACTTTCCTGGGGGATATATGCAGTTGTCCTTGTGTTACCCCAAAACTTTAAACTCCATATTTCAATTAATTTACTACCTCCTAGCTCTCGGCTCAGTGCATGGTTCCTGCCATATCCTAACATTGTGAAATGCCTGATGTACGTAAGCCAAGAGTTGAAAGAATAGTGACTACAACTAGCAAATTGCTGCAATAATCAGATACGAAAAGGGATATAACTGGAAATTTGGATGGTGGAAAAGATGCACTGCATTAAATTGCACTGTGTTAGTAGCTTTACCATTTCTGTAAGGATACATAGGCAATTGTATCAGCTTAATAGGGCGGTGTGATAGTGCAGTTCTCTCTCCCTTTTGTACCTGTCACTTTGTTGTAGCTCTACGATGGCTTCTTGCAGTTTGTCCATTAGTCTTTTTTTTTTTTTTTTTTTAAATATATTCAAAATGTGCAGAAGTTCTTCTTCAGAAGTACAAAGCTCTTCTTTTTTTCTAGTTTTGAAGTAAACTCAGCTTTTTGATATGGTCTGATCCATAATATACAGAGGGGAAATAATACATCTGATGAATTCTTCCTAAAGATGCATCCTCTGAAATTGAAACACTAAATGTAGTTCTGTAAACTGCTAGGACTTATTTCAAAGAAATAGAAATAAATGAAAGCAATTGAAAAATAATGCTGAGTATATCTGTATTTTGTGTAGTTTTGTAAATAACTTCATAAAAAGAAGTAATTGTTTAAGAGCTTAAAACCTGCAAAATTACTTTCTTAGTGGAAAAAAAACCTGATGGATGCTGGGTATGCTATTGCACTTTCTTAGACTGCACATTAAAATGTCTGTTCTCACCTTGGATTGTATAGGAAACCTTTTCATAGCTTAAGTCAAATTAGGTGTGACAGTTGATCATGGTTAATCAGTTAGTCACTGAAATAGTTTTGTGTTGAAAAAGAGGATTCTGCAAGGAATCATACATAGTGGGAAACATCACCCGTATTTTTATAAAATCTGAAAGATGGGAAGCATGTCATTTTAATGGATGCTGGTGTATTTTATTTGGAGGTTACAGTGACCTTTCTTTTGTTATCTTGAAAACAGGTAGTGAGGTGGAGAGAGAATCATAGAAGAATTTTGGTTGAAAGATGACTGGCAAGTCAGACTGCCCAGAAAGCACCGTGTCTGTGAGAGTTTTTCATGGCCCCCCATCGTGGCTTGGTGTAGGTACCAAGGGTAAAGGAGAAATATTAAGCTGGGTGGAGGTGTAGTTTGATACAGGCTTCTATGAAAGGAACTGTTGTGTGTTTCTGAGCGTCCTGAGGGCTGTAAAACTTGTTAAAGGCAAAATGAGTCCCAAGAGCCATGAAAGAGCCTTGAAAAACTTATTTTATGCCCCCCTCAGCTTTAGCTTCAGAATGAACAACATAGTAGGTGAAGTACTAAGTGGATCAGTCTCTCCACCAGCCTGGATCTTCATGTAGGAGTTGACATTGGAAGACCTTTCCTACTTCTGTGACTCCCAAGTTTGCAAGGACTTAGTAAAAAACCTACAAATATTCAGTGTTTCTGTACATGCACAAGTAGTGCTTGGGCACAGAGTAAGTACTGCGTTCATTCTGAGGAAAGTTATTAAACCATAAAACATAAAATTGTGACATTTTACTTGCTAACAGTTTTTAACACAGGAATTTTTACTACACCACAGATGGAGGAATAGTGTACATAAGGCATTTGGGTGAAATTCTGATTGGGTGTTAAATAATTCCCAGCCTTATAAAGGAACTAAATACCTCGGGATGAGGAAAAGTTTCAAAGGTTGAGATGAAAGATTTCAAACAAGATCACATTCTGGTTTATAGTTGGTTCTTAATGAGTTTTACTTCATAAGTCTATGTTTTAATTATCTTCTGTGTATTAGCATGAGCCATGCAGTATGTTTGCATGTGTTTATTCGTATCAAAACCACTTTTGAAAGATTTATTTTACCTGAATTTTGTGCACATTAATTGGTCTTGTAGGGTTTGATTCTCCAAGTATTTGCATAAGGATTTGAAAAAACTCACCCCAGTGAAAATACTGCTGCCGTTTGCATCTTAATACAAATAGTAAAACTCATTGGAAAAAATCACATCAAAATGAGTATTGAGAATGTTGTTATTATTAAAGGATAAATTTCAGGTTGGTTGGTTTGGTTGTTTTTTCCCCCAAAAAAGCATTTTGCTGTCATTCCCACTCTGTTTCTTTAGAATTATGGTGATAGTGTGACTCTGATAACTGTGTTAACAACTGTGAAATGCAGGTCATTACGGAGATTAGGCTGGCAGCCAGTTGCATAGTTATTGCCTGTCAATCTTATGTGCTTGGTAAATTATGAATTACAGCAAGAGATGTAGCCGTATGTTTTAATATTTCTTGAAGACTTCTCAAGGATATTGTAATAAGCTAAACCACACGTTTCTAATACTGCAGTAGGGTTCTCAATTGGTTAGAATATGGAACCATACAACCGTAGATTTCCATTGCCAGAAAAGATAAATGATAGTGGTTGGAGTCGTTCTCATGCAAATGTAATTACTGGCAGGAAAAAGCAGCACTTCATTATGCATTCTGCTTTTGTCTTTTTGGTGGCTTTGCAGCATTATGCTTACATACTGCTATGACCATCTTTTGTATTTGTTACAAACCTGTGTACCGTATTTATGTGGATTTTAAGACAGTGAGCATGTATTTGTAGGCCAGACATTTGGATGGATATACACATACACGCACATGAATACACATACGATGTGCGCATACGTACTGCTTTGTGTTTCTGCACATCCAGAGAGATTTGAAACTTGTTAAAGGCGAAATCAGTCCCCGGAGAATCAAACTACAATGAAAGAACCTTGAAAAACTTATTTTACGACACCCATTATACTCTGAGTTGCTGTTACAGAAGCACAAGCCGAGCACTAGAGCAATGTTTGACATATGCAAGTGACTTATTTGTCAGCCCCCACAAATCCATTTCCCACATCTAATTATGTACATCCAGCCCAACTGCAATAGCTCAGGCACTACTATGTCTTCAGGTTCCTGCAGTAGAAAAAATTCTAATGCATATAAATCATAGCAAGATTTAGCAAAAGTATTAAGTTTGAACTTTAACAAGTTCTAATTAGGGGCTTGTGTAAGTCATCCTTTGATTTGGGAATATTCTGTGTTTTTAGCTTTCCCACTTTCTTGAAGCAAACTCCTTTTGAAACAGATAGTAGGATTTTACTGTAAGTCTTATGAATTCAGGTTTTTAAACCCTTCTACTCAAAAGAGCTCAAGTTTTGCACTTCTCTCTCTTCTGCAAAACTTCAGGAGGCTAGGACATGTTGCACATCAGATTTCTTTTTGCTTTTATTTGAGATTGATAATTCTGTGAATGCAAAAACAAGCCTTGGCATGTCCCCTTTTTTAACGGTGTTGTGGTTTCATTACCTATTGCCTTTTCAAGTCCTGTATAAGAAGCTTCATATTTTTTCTGGGGATTCAGACTTCTCTAAAGGTTGGCTTCTGGAGAGGAAGCTTCTTAGCAAGAGCTATAGACCTTTGAGCCTGTGCTCTGGCTTGAAGTCCTTTTTAGTGCGACACTCTGGAAATTCTAGTGGCAAAGAAAATGGCAGTGATGAAACTTTTTCCATATTCTCTAGTTTGTTTAATTAATAAATTCATTTTAACAGCTTTAGGTATTTACCAGTTCTGAAAATACAGCCCATCTCCAAGTATGTACTTGAAGGAGTAACTTGAGGCATCTTTCCGCTCCTTATAAAATAATTTGGACTAATAAATGTAATACCAGAAATTCACAGCATGGGTAAGATTTAGAGTTGCAACTGCTATTGTTTAATTAGCAGCTGTACATCTAAAATTTCTGAACAGTCTTTTAAAAATTCTCGTTCTGAAGGAACTACTCAATCAAATACAATAAGCGCTAGCGAAAAGTTTTTAAGCCATGAATACTACTTCTTTTAACAAGAAGTATGTGAAAGCTGGCAGGTGTACTCTAACAGGCTTTTTCACTATATAGAGACATAAGTGCCCACAATACTTCTGATGATGTTACTTCTGTCATTTAGGGTTAGATCTGCACTTTGTTGCCGAGAAAGTAGGTGCATCTCTAGTATGCTTGACCCCGAACTGGAACACCACCTCATGTTAGATGCCCATGTTCCCCACACAGTGTATGAGGAGAATTGACCGTCACAAGGTGAGATCGCCACCAGGCAAGGAAGCAAGAGCTCATGTGTCACTGTCACACCACTTGCATCCACCTTAAATTAGCCGGTAGGCAGTGCTGAGTGTGAGGTGAGTTGGAGGATTCTCTTGGGTCTGCAGGAATACGTTTTTTTCCTCTGTATTCCTCTTCTGAAGGCACATGCCCATAACCTTTCTTTAAAAATTCAAGTGGGACAGGGAATGGAAGAAGTTACTCTTTTAAAAAAAGTATCTCTCTGCGTGCCCCCATATCATAGTCCATTTTGCCACTTAGGGACTTGGGTTCTACTCTTTAATGATAGAGGATTCAAGCCTACAACTTCCACCTCCATATCATAAAAGATGTCCCTCAGCCACACCATTGCAAGCTTGGCTGCGATAGTACATACTCTTTTTCTTTTCATGGTGCACAGTGGTGGCATTTGTACTGACAAAGTATTTGGACAAAGATGAGAGGAAGATGAGAGAAAGCAGAATAGCAGTTGTACCCTTGCAGCTTATAGAAACTTGCCTTCCTGGGGAAGGGGCTTCTTGGCTTCTCTTTCTGGGAATATTTCACTGTTCCGCATGAGAGATTGCAGATAAAACCAAATTTGTATCCTGTCTCCTGAGACACTGTCCTAATGGGGGTCACGTTTCCTCTAGTGTGCACTTTGTCCAATCAATGACAAATGTTTTTCTTAAAATCCTTTAAGATCTACTTTAATTAAACTTCCAGGCAGGAAAAAAAATATGATCTCTAAGTAAACCCAAAGATATGGTAGACTTATTTAGGCAGAGAGATGCCCAGTCCCTCAGTTCTGATCAAACACTTCCAGCTGCTTCATCCTGTCAAAAACTGTCCTTTTGGTATTATCAGACATCCCTTGACATGGAAGTTGTGGCTTGCTTTCTCTATTGGAGGGTGTCATGCCTTCAGATGTAGGTGGCAACTGAGCAAGGATTTTTAGGATCACATTATGACAATCTGGAGACCTAAAGGCCATTAGGAAGTCTTAGTGTAGGTACCCAACATCGATGTTGACTCTATCCTTTAGGCTGTTTTGAATCTTATTGCTTGATATTTCATACTCTATGGCACAGTAAAAACACATGTGGTTTCCATTGGCATTTCTCTTTATAGAACATGCAGATGCAAACTGCATCTCTCAGAGGTTTGAAGTTTGTTGTTGTTTTTCTTCTTAAATGCTGTGTGGAAATTTAGCTGCCAACATTCAGCTATCTGGGATAAGGTGTAATGGAAATTGTATCCTTGCTGATTTAAGAATCCCTGCAAGGCAATTTTCTGAGTATATATTTGCATACTGAAGCATAGAGGTATTTTTATGGAATGTTTCTGAAAGAATTTTGCTGTAATATATTACAGTTAATATTTATATACTGAATTTAGACCTCCCCCTCCAACTCAGGATAGCATTTAAGTACACAAAACTTAACTTTACAGGCTTGCTTAAATCTCACTGACTTGGTATGTTTAAGTACTATGCTGAATTATGAAATTCCTCAACAACTTCCTTTGGAAATATTATCTATGTTGTTATAGTTTAATGGTTCTAGTAAATTTTGAGATACTTCAGTGGAAAAGGGAACTTAGCTTTGTAGAAGCTTTTTTAATCTCATTGCTCTCTAACCTCTTGAAGTGTTGGACACTTAAGTTATGATTAGACAGTTACAATTTTCACTATGATATATTTTATTAATGCACGATAAATGATGTACCCCAACAATCAGAACTTTTCCATGCATGTGTGCCTGGGTGTGACATTGTCTCCTTGACCTCTTAGCATCCACAAACAGGTGGAATGGTCAAAGACCATTAGAACAATTTTCTGAGTGTAATTGGAATAGCAGAGGGATGCCTTCCCCACTGCAGGTGGGTCAACCCAAGAGTGACAGAATCCAATACATGAATGTGTCATCTGGCTTTCCATTATTAATGCAGAACCCTCTACTGTGTGGATGTTTCTGACCATGACTGTGATGGTGAATAGGAATAATGACAAAATACTGTCATGAGTGAAAAGAAGAGGAAATTATGTGTGGTTTTTATTATGTATTTATTAAATACAGTGTATTTTCTTGTAGTTGAAAAAATGTAGCTATAGGTTTTCATTTGTGGTAATGATGGATTGACAAAAGTGAAATAATGTTTTCTAAGGAACGGCAGTACTTTTGCACCTTTCAGGGTTAGCAAATGTCCTTCTTGTTGGGTATAAAATAACCACTTCATCTGCAAAAATATTAATAAGCCTATTCTTACACCTTTGCAAAGGCACCGAGTGCTTGCAGCTCATTTTATTGAGCATCACTGATACTCGACATTTATGGGAAACAGTGCCTCTGATGCAGGTATTAGCAGCAGTCATTTCAAATTAGCCATCTGGGTATAACTACAGGTGATGGAAAACACCAGCTTAGCCACCTATGGCATTTAAGTAGATGAGGTCAGATTGCTTGAAAACAGACATAAGATGACAAACACCACTCACCCCGTCACGTCACCCGTGTTGGCATCGGTTAGGACATTGCACTGTCAGATTTGTAACAGGGTTGCAGGATATGGCCTTTATGTTTGTGGAAAAAAAAAAAAAGTATTTTGTCCCTTTTTTCTCTGATAGTTCATGTGTCACGTGCGATTTCTTTGTTTCATTTAGGTTTGGAGAAGGATTATGTCGCTACTACTGCAAGTGATGCTCTAATATATTACTGGAATTCACTGGAATAATTGTGAGTGTTGTGCAAACTGCTTTGTACTGCTTCTAATTCCCACCGGCTTGATTAGCAACACATTCACTCTTACATCAGCTGAAAAAGTGATAATTACCTCTGACTTCATGAATAAAGCTGGGAAAACTTTTTTTTGACAAGTCGTAAATTTGCTGAGAAGCAGAGCTAGATAGGGATCAGAAATATTTGCATTTTCAAGGATGATTATTGCCGGTAGTTTTGACTGAAGAAGAAAGATGATTTCCCCAGATGCTGCAGTGTCTTGTTTCAGCATTTTCAGAATTAGATCTTTACTCTTCTTTTTTTTTTTCCAAAATATTTTTGAGCTTTTTACTTAAACTATTTTTCCTTAAAGATTTAAGGATTGAATAGCTTGAGAATAAAAGGAAGCATTTCATTTTGGATTGAAGATAATAATTCAGGTTGACCCAAAATGAGATTAACTGTTTGTAGTATTATCATACTGTTTTACAGCAATATCTGTTTTTTTAAAATTCAAACACTTCTCCTCTTTTTAAACTTTTTTTTTGTTTACTTTGAGTGCTCAAATCTGTCATCAGCCCAGCACTTATCCAGAGTTTGTATGAAAAAAATCACTTAAAAGTTTCCAGCAAAATGTGTGTAATTTATGTTTCAGAATATGTACAATATCTCCACATAAAAAACCAGACAATCCCATCAGAATATATTATGGGAATATTATGCTTTACCAAGCAGCTGGTTTATGTTGGCAGCTTTACAGACACATTCTATAAAAGTCGGATCCTGAGAGAAGATTCATTGCTTCTTCCAGTTTCCCAGAGAGAGTTGCAAACCGAGAATCGGTGGTCCCCATCGAAGTCCGCGTTTTCAGAAGGTGTAGGGACAGCCTTATGGGGTGGTGCCTTCGATCCCTTTTCCTGCTGCAGACGTGGGGTTCGGGGAAGTCTCTTGGTCTCTACAGCATTGTGGAAACCGAGAATCAGCCGCATCCATCGTGAATGAAAGCAGAAGTAATTGCTCTGACCTGCTGCAGATTAGCCTGTATTCATTTGGTTGAGTGGTAATTCTGAAAGTCAAGATGGTCGCCTTGAATATCGGTTTCAATTGTATCCCTTCCAATCAGAGAGCCTTTGAAAGAAAAGAGGCTGTTGGTTTATATAGGTCTGTGCAATGTGCCTGCAAGTGTAACTTCATCGCGGTGTTGAGCGGGCTGTAGGTGCAGAGATGCTGAAGTGGTGCTTCCTTCTCACCCCTCGCTGGAGCCCTTCCAGCCAGCGAGGTGGTCCTCGGAGCCTCCGTGAGTAAGGCAGGGGCAGCTCACGTTGCCTAACCTCTTCACTGTCGCCGCTGGAATCACCAGCTGTTTGGTTAGGTGGACACAGTTTCTCTTCTGGTTAGTGGAGGTGCTTGTCTACCTAGATGGCTCACGTGAAATGCTTTGAACCACGCCGTGTTAACTGTCCAATAAGTAATTTTCTATTTAACAGCCTCTGCACACAAACCCGTTCAGATCTCCCCAGGGAACAGGCAAATGAAGCTATTACTGGGTACCCGTCAGATATATTTTCCTGTCTATTCTGTTTTCCTGTTGTCTCACATAATCTTTTGTGCCTGCATGTGCTTGTCAGGTCAAGTATTCTGCAATTGGGAATGCATGAAAATCTTTAATTAAAAAAAAAAAGTGCCATCGCATAACAATTAGGTATCTGCCAAATGACTGCGTGGCAGCGGTACGTGTTTGAGGACTGCTGGTGAGCGCCCTTGCGGGCAATGCGATTTGTGGTCTTGCCCATTGGTGCTTTTCATCTACCACCTCACATCCCAGGATGCAGACCCCATGTTTCAAACTCCAGGTTTTCATTATCAACTTCAAGATATGACAAGAAGGTAATGCATCCTTGGGAGGTGACGTGGATTGTTTATTTTTTGCAGTTAAGAGAAGTAAAAGTGCAGTAAATAATCCGCAATGTTCCTACGAGCACCAGGAAACTCCTAGCACCTACAGAAATAAATTCCCTGAAAGAGAAAGAGTTGTGAGTCAAACTTTAATGCACAGGTTTTTTGTACGTGCCTCTTCCGTGTGTCTTTGCTGTATCCATGCCTGGAGTTGGGCAACTTCAGGCAACTTAATTCTGCTAGAAATGGAAATGGCTGAGAACTCGGGGGCAAAACCACAGAATCATTGTGCTGTGGCCTCTGCAAGAGCTGCGCTTCAAAGCAGTTCCACCAGGAGTTGTTCAGTTTTGTAGTGGAAGATAAATGTGCTCCTGCACACACAGTGGGTTGTGCAGCCCTGCTCGTGTGACCTGTGATTCGTTTCCAAGCACTGGAGAAGATGGAGCTTCTGGCCTGCCCTGCCTTTTCCTGAAGGCCGCAGGAGGCGATGTTCATCTCCCCCTGTGTTGAGGGCAGGCTGGGGGAAATAGAATAGACTGGACTATTGCAGTTGGAAGGGACCTATGATGATCATCTAGTCCAACTGCCTGACCAGCTCAGGGCTGACCAAAAGTTAAAGCCTGTTGTTAAGGGCATTGTCCAAATGCCTCTTAAGCACTGCCAGGTAGCAAACCACAGCACTAGTTTCTTTACCACATGTTTTCCTTCCAGGGCAGTGCAGGAATGGCTTTTATGGTTTTAAAGGTCCTGTCCTTAAATGTGAACCGCATGTGACCTGCTTTAGGATGGGTTTTCTCCCATAATTAGTTTAGAATTTTATAGAGGTTTTGGGGGGAGGGCTTTGTAAAGTCTCCATCTGTGGTACTCTTTGTGCATCTACTATTAATTAGTGTCTTTGCTCGTATGGGTGTTCCTGGCTGACCACGCAGTCTTCACTTCCCCAATCTTGAGATGCGTATTCCTTTGACACAGGTGTTTGGTAAACCCATGATAACTCCCCAATATCTTTCTGGCCAAAATCTCATTGTTTACAGGCATGCAGTTCATCCACTCATCTGGTACCATCTAGGAGACTGGCCCCTCTCATCTGCCCAGCCTGACAGTCCAAGTGCTGCTGGTGGTGTCCCTTTGGTGCCTCACTGGCCCGGGGTTGAGCTCCTTTGGGCTGGGCTCGGGAGCGGGGCTGTGCCAGGGACACCATCTCCAGCCTGGCCGAGGGCAGCTGCAGTCCCGGTGACGCCGAGCTGCGGTGGTGTTTCATGGTGCTTTCAAATGGTGTACGGCTGGCTGGCACCACAGCTCGCCCCCGGAGGTGACCTAGCCAAAGCACTGCACGGCCAGGACCATCTCCTCCATCTGACCATCTCCCCTTGCTGGCTGCCTGTCCCTCGGCAGGGCTGGCCGTGCCTCCCCGCCGCTCTCTGGCACACCAGGGCGCAGCGAGTCCATCAGGCCTCGCCTTTGGGTAACTTTCTCAGCTTTTCAGCCTCTGTTTTGGGGCCTCGGGCAGTTCCTGCAAGGCACCAGTGTGCGTGGGTGGCTTTCACAGCACTGCAGTTCAGCAGTGATGCTTACCTCTGTGTACCTTTCAGTTTTCATGGATCATACGCAATGTGTATCCTTGGAACTGGCCACCTGATGCCAGTTAATCTTGCTGTGTTATCACTCTTCGCTGTGGTTACATTCAATATGCCAGTCAAAGACTTAAAAGAAAATAAATCTGCAGTGATCCTATAGTATGACTTCTGAAACACAAGCCTCCCATTTCCCTAAGAAGTTAAGGAATGGAATCAATCCTACTTAAATTTGAGCAGCCTGTAGATAAACATTGATCTTGATTTTAAAAAATGTTTAGTAATGGAAAACTGACATTTGTACAAAAATGTTATTGAAAATCAATATTAATGATCGAGAAAGCTTTTTGGCTTAGCTGTTGAATCGAAGTCATCCAGACCTGCTGATACCGCACTGCTGATCGTGCTAACATTGTTTAACATCGTTCTAAGTTACTGCTGGATTAGAAATACACTGCTATCGCTATCATGATATATTGTGTCAGCTGGCGTTTTCTCAACTATAGAACAGAAATACTGTATTTATCACTTTTTTTTTGCATTATACTCTGTGAGCCATATGACAGTTGTGATTCTTTACCCTAAAATAACTGCAGAGAGATTTTATTGTTTTTTAGTTCTGCTAATCACAGACTTTTCCTTGAATCCTTTTAACTTCTATAAAGCAGTTCTCTGACAGCTGAATAGTTTGTGGCTTCTGTGCATCACCGTCTACTTCCACTTTCTCCCATATCAATGAAATACCAGTGGTTTATAAACCAGTAACAGCATTTCTAGGTCCGTATTACCCTTTACCTGCTCTCACTCACACATCCTTTCCAACAAAAGTTTTAATTACTCATTTTAATTATCTAAGCGTGCTTTTTTTCCCACACCGATATTTTCTATTATTCTTAGCTTGAATTTTTTCCAATAAGTGAATTGTTCTGGCATCTTCTGTCCAGCACTGAGGTTTCTAGTTCTGATGCGGACACAGTATCTTCTCTTCCCATCTTTAGGAATTTCAGTTCAATTTGTTTTGAAAAATCTTTGATTTTTGTGCTAGGTAAATATTTATTTGTTCTCTCTAGCCATTCTCCTACTTGTTATTAGTTTTATCATGATATTAGCATTCGGATTGACCTATTTCTTGTGAGGTTGGCTCCCCTTCTGCTGAGTTGGAGGGCATCTGGGTTATCAGCCTTTTTCCTTAAGAATATGGGCAATAGTTCTGTACAACCAAGCCCTACTGCCTTTGAGGGCTGCTAACACATCTGTTCGCTGGGTTAATCCTGGACCAGAGGGAAGCCTAATAATGTTTCGAGATCAATGGCGATTTGGGAGGATGTGCAATAGGGAACAGATGTTGCATTTGGATATTCGTCCCAGTGCTTCCCTGTGCTGGCCGACATTTCCTCTTTTATCCGAGCTGGGCCCGCACCAGCTGGCTTTCATCCAGGTGCCAGACATTTGTCTAAGCAGGGGATGGAACCGCTAGACATCTATGGGAGGTGACGTATCTCGTCACACCAGAGGTGCTGCATCCCAAACCTCGCCAAGTGTGCTGGCAGCTTCCCGTGGGAGCCCTGCTGGGAGGAAGAAGCTGGGTGCGGACACCCTGTCTTTGCCCATTGCCCTCTAGACCTCAACAGCCTCAGTGATTTCGTCCTAGTCAAAGGCACGAATCTGCATGAACTCCAAACTTGTGAACACCTAGAAAAAATTGGAGGTCAAATGGTGCTCGAAGTGGCTGACCGCTGCATTTTTGGACTTGCTGTACCCAGAGCGGGTAGGCTGGAGCGTAGCTGTTATTGCACAAGATTTGGTTTACACAAAACGCATTTGCTTCTGTAGCACAATGTTTTGCGTGAAAGCAATAAGCCCTCCTGTGGAGGTCTGCATGGCTTGTGAGTGGATGGTAATTTCCAGTTGCAGTGAGTTTTTATGGAAATTCCCTGATCGCTGTAAATCCTGCAGCTGCACCATTGCCCTCGAGTGGTTTGTCTACTGCCTTGAAGAGGGCCCCCACCAAAGGAAGTCCTAAGTCTGCCAGGCTTTCCTATCAAGTGAATACCAGCAAATAATAGTGTTTCCATTTTTGGTTTTGAGAAAATCAGCATTTTGTGGCTGAGGTGTGCCATTGAACCGCTGTGTCCGTGGGGCTGCTGTCAGCAGGGGTGGTGCGGCTGAGCACGGTGGAGATGAAGGGAAAGGTGGCTTAGCACAGGGCTCTAATAGAGACACAACCCTCGGTTGGAAGAGGGTTACACACAGGTGTAGCAGAAACAGAGGAAAGGGGAACCATAAAACCACAAATTGCTGCCTATGAATGGCTTGGGCTGTGCAATACTCAGGGACTCGGCTCGCTCTGAGCATGCAAGGGCCCAGGTGCGGTGGGGAGACACGGTGTGCGCCACGGGGTGCAGAGCTGTCCTTCTTAGTGCGAAATGAGCTCTTCACAGTTGCGCTATTTCTTCTTGGATCTGAATTAACGTTGGCTCTGGCAACCTCTGTGCACTCAGAAACTGACTTCAGCATAGATGGAAGCCTTCAGCTCAAAAGAACGTTGTGGCGATTTAACTTCTTTTTGCTTCAGAGACAGCAATCTGAATGACTTAATTTTTTTCATTAAAAAAGTGATACTCCTTTTATACCACTCCTTGCCTGCTGCATTCTGTAATAGGCCCTCCTTGCTTTACTTGTGAAGACCTGATGCTCCCTGAGGCTGAAGGATCAGTACGGGAACATGCATGTTGGCGATCCTCCTGGCAGGTTGAGGAGTACCTCGAGAGAGTGGCCACCTCCCTGGCAGGGGACAAAGTCGGGCGTCCCCAAGCCCTGTGGCTGGGGGACCAAGGAGGTGACCTGTGTCTGTACAGTACGGTATTTGAAACCTTACAGCACATGAATCAGAATCATAGAATTGTTTAGGTTGGAAAAGACCTTTAATATCATCAAGTCCAACCGTTAACCTAACACTGCCATCCCACCACTAAACCATGTCCCTAAGCACCTCATCTACCCGTTTTTTAAATACCTCCAGGGATGGGGACTCGACCACTCGACCACTGGGCAGCCTGTTCCAATGCTCGACAACCCTTTTGGTGAAAAAAGGCTGGATCTGCAATTACAGCGCTCAGGGGAGGGGGTTTGGGGTTGAAGTTGTGGAGGCTGCTGTGCAGGAGAGCAGAGGAGAGGCAGCCAAAAAAAAAGTGGGAAGAGACTGTGAGTAGCTGTAGGCTTTCTGGTTTTGTTTCATTTGGGCTTTGTTGCTATTATTACTCTGACTAAACCTCAGACCTCTTTTTCAATTAACCATGGAAACATTTAGTTGGACTCCACAGCCAAAGCAAGTGGAAGCTTTAAACTTAATAGCTTTGAAAAAAGCCAGTAGAGAAATTAGCGGATTGACTCCAATGCTGTACGTCATCTTCTAGCACCTTCCCTTCTGCATTTTACCTCAGGACAAGGACAAGAGCCTGGCTTTGGATGACCTGAGGATCAAATGCTTCTTGTCTGAAGATAATGCAATCACATTTCTCCTCTTTTCCCTACCTCCCAAACTCTTGCTCCCACCTCAAGGGGACCTTGGCTCAGGTCCTCCCCAGGTTCAGAGCCAATGAGCAGCACAAAGTGTAGTGCTTGCCATGATCTTCACAGCCTCTGCTAGCAGGGCTTCTTCGCTGGATAGCTAAGAGGGTTTATGGTACACAGTGTTGCTGTCAAAGGTGAGCACTGTTATCCACCAAATTCCTGAATTCGTAGCCAGCTTGCATGCTGGCATACGCACCAGTTTGCTGGGTCTGTGTTCAGGCTAGACTCTTGTGTGTTGCTTGCTAGGAAGGCTGTGGTAGATGAAAAAGAGAGAAGTATGATAGACATAGTTGATCCAGTTAAAGAAAAATCTAATAAAACAGATCTATGAATACGATCTTGTTGAAAGTTGTTTCACAGCAAGTTACTAAAATTTGATTGTATGGCTTTGTTGGTCTAGTGTGAATAGTGGTCAGCGTGGTTAGCTGGCGACCTGCACTCAAAAGCCAACCCAGGGCATGGGGGCAGTCTCCCCCATCTCTTTATGTTCTTGTTCCTGGGGAGAGGTGGTAGCTAGATGCCAAAGATGAAGGCTGGCTAATGAAGATTACATTTGAAGAGACCAGTGGAAAGTCAGAGATAGTTACCTCTGGTAGCTTCAGCGGGAAAATTTTAAAATACCTCTTTTTTTTTTTTTTTTTTTTTTCTTAAAACCTTTCTTTGCAGTAGAAATCATCTGCTTTCAGATTGTCAACTTGCCCCCGTAGCCTTGAAAATTTCTGTCTGTTTTAGTGAATGTTTCAGATAGCTGGCATAAAAAATGTGCCTGCTGTTGGGCTGGGGAGGGTGATGTTGCCTGCCGTGGGGGGAAGAACTTCTGGATGACAGCTACAATTCTAGTCCCAGTAACCCATAAGCTTGATCTCTTGCGTGGACTTCTGTGGCTGCACACGTGAAAAAAAATATAATCTCCGACTAGCATCAAATGCGGCCATCTCGATGAAAACACGGGTCACTACGTAGTTGTACTTTGTTCTGCACAGGGTCTTCTCTTTGAATGTAGTTCAAGATCTCTCTCCTGTTTGAAGCCCTTCTGGGAGGACACATGTAATTGCCTGCAGGATCATTTCTCCTCCTCACTGTCTGTTCCCAGCAGCCGCATCTGACAGCGGGGAAATGCTCCGTGACAAGCGGAGCCGGGCCAGTGCTGGCCATCAGGCTGTGGTGAATTGAACCTAGATTAAGTGAACTTGTTCCTGCAGGAGCTGGAAATGATCATAGGCTGCACTTCATGAAGATCTTCACATAAGATTTAATTTCTCCAGTATAGCTTTCCCTTGATAAGTTATTGATAAATTCAAATTAGTTTATAAATAGTTGATAAACCCAAATTAAAAAAATGTATTTTGCAGAAATCAAACTATTTTCCTTGCACAATTGTTGTTGAAGAAAGAGAAGGAGAGAATAATTGTTATTTTGTAAAACCCTAGTGACAGGTCAGATGAGACGCTATTTTGGGGGCATTTCTGAGGCAAGCGAAGGTGTATTTTACCCAAGGACTTTATTGCTTCCTTTTTAAGTGTAGTATCTCATAAATGGAATTAACTGTGTAGTCCTTTCCTAGGGAAAAACACGGATTTGAACTGTGAGCATAGCTCTATAGACTCTTTTATTATTTAAATGCTTTGGTTTCATGTTTATTTGGCTTTTATGCCAGTATTGACATCACAATTTATTTCCCGATTTTAGCCAGTTCACATAGAATGTTTTAAAGACGCCAAACCCCTGTTCACTGAGCAGCTAATATGAATGTTTTCATTGTAATGTTAAAGGTGATCTTTAGCAAAATCCTGTAGCTAGAACTTGAGAGAAGCAGCTGTTATATTTAAAATTAGCACATAAAGTGTCATTAAAATAATGATAGAGGTTCACAGAGTTGCATTCTAAGTGCTAATCATCCTATCTTGTGGATGGGTTGACTGCTGTGCCTTACTCCGTGGTGCTTCATGGGTTTGGACGATTGGCCTAAATTAATCAGTAAAAGGCTGGAGGTGGTAGAAATAGGAGCAGAGATACGGGTAATGGGTCACATCTGCCAAATACCTGAAACCCATCAGCTAAATTGAAATTTCTTTCTTCATTCTTGATCTTTGCCAGTGTCACTGTTAGGTGTAAAGTATTATACTCTGTGGGGTGTCCTGAGGATTTTCAGTGACTTGAATTGGCAGGAGAAGAAAAAATTGCAATGGAATGGAGATGGTATAAGTTGTATGGGGAGCTAGAAAACTACCAGGGTTGGGGTTTCTTTTTTGGCAAGGTAAGATAGCAGCGTGAAGAAGTGACGATTGACTAAGATTGTCAGTGGAGCTGTAATTATAATCCATGATGGCTCTTCTCTGTTCATTTAGCCGAGATTTCATAAAAGGATGCAGTCAGTGAAATCAGCACCCATAGCTTTACAGATGTGCACTACTCTCTATCATTTATCTGGTCGCAAATTCATTCTTTTCCATAGTGCGCTAGAAAAGGCTAAAATTCATGTGAGACTGGAGATCAATTGCAAAGAATGCGTAAATGCTTAGGAAGTCTTTAAATGTCAGAGTAAATTAGGGCGGAGAAGGGAAATTAAGGAAATAAAGTTGGGGTTTTTTTAAATGGAAAGCCACAGCTCACTGTCTATATGCATGGACGGATCGCAGCCTCTTCTCTTTCAGGACTTTGATGCACTTTAATAGACCTCAGTCTATTTTAAAATGTGTATGAGCACACATCAGATAAAATCTTCAAAGAAAGGGATGGTAGCCCGCACATCTGGGAATTTCAAAATAGATGGTGTTTTTATACCAAAATGCTGGGTGATCCTTCATGGCCTTTCTATATCGAAGTGTGCTTATTCTGAAATTGGTGTTGTTTTGTATCATAAATCTCTGTGTTGGGAGTATCTATTTTTATGAGCTTTATGAGAATAAATGTTACAGAATTCTTTTTTAAAATAGACTAAAGTGATGAATGTATGACTTCCAGTATCCACTTTTGGATTCTTACATAGAAAGTGCGTGTCAGACTTGCACACAGCCATGCTCACTGCAATGTGCCAGTGCGTTCAGTGGGAACGCGCTACAGTAGTGGCCTGTATCGTCATAGCTGCATTTAGGAATTTAACGTTAAGCTCCAGGTTTTAGAAATGTGTTTAGAAATGACAGGGTATGATTTGTAATGGATTTTTGCATAATTTTCGTTACGTTATAAAACATGATACGACAAAGCCCCACAGAAAAGCGTGTTCATGGCGAGTACATGTCTTGATTTTCACAATGCACTTAGAGAGCAAAAAGCCATGCATGTGCCCAAGCGTCTGCAAACCCAGGGCATGTAATCCCACTTGAGGAAAGCAGCCCCAATCAGGAGAGCATCCAACCCGTGTTTGAATCTAAAGCATCCTGCTAACTTTAAAATCCCACTGTCTTTTCATTGGGTTTTAATGGGCACAAATGATCCCATAAATTGACATAATTTCTGAGCAGGGGCTTAAAGAAAAATATTGCTTTTACTATTGGTATAGTAGCCAATCTGACTGAACTGAAGATACTATCCTGGCAATGTCAACGAACAGAATAATCCTTTTGTGTTTAACTTACTTGTTTTAACTTCTGATTTGCTTTGAATAAATCTACTAGTAAAGGGTAATGGGAACATTTTATTCTTCATCATTTTTATTGAAAAGAACATCGTGAAATAACTTACGTTGCCTATATGAAACATTGCATGTATATGGATCTTGGCATGAACTTGGGGAATAGACATTGTTTGATCTCTGTAGTCATTTTATTCAACTTTTAATTAACTTTTTACATGCAAGTCTCCATAGACTTTTGTTTTATACTGGAAGCGATGGCAGCAATCCTGAGGCTAATCCAGTCCCTGAAAAAAAACTTGCTAGAAGGGAAAAATTGTATAGAACAGTGATGGCTAAAATAATTATTTCTGTGCTGAGACTTTATGTTCACGTTGTTTTGTCCTTAGGTTGTCACTGACACTTCTCTGTTTTTATTCCACACATACAATGCTGCCAGTAGCGCTGTCACTGTTATCTACACTTCTCTGCTAAGCAGAATATTAAAAGTATCAGAGCCAAAAATTTCTGCGTGGTTGAAAAAGTATTGAGTTTTGTTTCCTGAACTTCATACCTTGTTTTCAGTTCCCACGCAGGTTTTTTGAGGTAGTGATGGCGATAGAAAATATATACAACTCTCGCTAGCTCACTTATTCATTTGCTTCTCGCAGGGAGGAGCATTGGCCCGGAAGCAGAGGAGACAGCTCAGGAAGGAAAAGCAGCAAAATATTAATTCCTGATGTTTTCTGATTTGCCCTTTTGCTATTAGGAGTAGGAACTCGAAGCTGAGGACTTTAACTTCTGTGTGAGTCCAAACCAGGCTGCTTCAGTTCTCCTGTGTAATTAGCAAAGGAAAAACAGCTTGTTGAGGAGCTTGGGAGGGGACTGAGGAGTTGAGAAGTAGGATTGGTCTTTTCCCATTCATCCCTCCATATTGTTCCTTCCTTTCTTTTCCCTCTGCAGCTTGATTTATTTTTATTTTCCTCTTCTCTCCCTCTTCCTTATCTGACATACAGCATCCTATACTTTGCATATATTTATTTTCTGTTATGTTTTCTGTCAGACTTCATCTCCTTTATTATTCCTTCTATTCCACGTATGCTGTTAAAACGTGATGCCCCTGCGAAGGGGAGGAGTGTGGCTGCAGGGAAGCAGGTAGAATGAATGCTGCTGTGGAACACGCAAAAGCAAGGCTCTGCTGTGTAGCATCCCTTGCCTCCAGCCTGACCTTATACAGCAGTATGGGGTGTGGGAGCTGCCTTCACATAGCTGTTCAGTGGAAGCCTCTTTTGAAGGAAAGAGCAAAGAGTTTTATCATCAGCTGTGGGGCAATATGGGTTCAGACAGCCTAGGGTAAATACAACCAGCTCAGCTGCCCTACAACTCCCTCAAGGACAAGTCTGCTTGGGTTTATGCTTTGCGTGGAAATGGCAGGTGACTGGCAACTCTGAACACCCATAAACCTTGTAGACAACGAGCTTATTATTATTTATTCTCTTAAGGCAAGAAGACAGGAATAGTAATGGAATTTTTTGTGGGGATAGGAAACAAGAGGGAAGTGTTAGCAAGATGTTTTATAAGCCTCACAAAGAATAATTTAAGTGAGTCCTATAATGTGTGTAGTGAAAGGCAGTTTTTTCTGCTGGAAGACCTCTTTTGATGTGTTTTAATGTGTTAATATTTTAAAAGTGACTGATGGGAACCTGGGCTATTTTTAAAATAAATCTGTCTAGACCTTTGACTTCTAGTGAGCAGTCTGTCTTCCCCCAGCAAGACTTTTGGACTAAACAGGTCCTATTTATTTATTTATTCATTTATTTATTGCAAACTCTGCAAAGGCTTCTCGGGTGCCCGGGAGGTCCTCCTTGTATTTGGTGCTAGTGCAGCACATTCGCCTCTGATTCTTGTTATCAGCCTTTGCTTTCCACCCTCTCCCATCCACTACACCCTGCCCTGCTGATGGTTCCACCCCTCTACATGCTCTTGCACTCCCGTAGCAGAAGCAAGGCTCCCTTCCTCCAGGGCACGGCACCTCCACCCCATGCTCTCCTCTCAAAGGATGCGCCAAGGAAGCTGAAAGCACATGGAACAGGCACTGTCCCACAGAGGAGTTAACTTGGTCTGCAGTCAGCAGTTGCTGTCCTAACTCCTGTTAGGAAATGTTTTCAGAAGCAATTACATTTCTAGCCAGTCCATATCTTTGAGCCTGTATAAGACCTGGAAGGCAGAATGTGTTGGCTGTGGAGTGCAGCAACTTGCCTTTTTTCAGGCTCTTGGGGCAGCCTGGGGCAGCCGGTTGTGCCTGTTAGTCTTAATGGCTTCATTCTTCCTTGTTTAGATACTTAGTGGTGTTGCACACCTTGATGTATATGTTCCATAATTAGATTGCAATACAGAGTAAAGGCGTCTTTTTTTTCTTAGGGACCTTTCAAGAGATGTGGCACAGTAGTCTGTGATCTTTCAGGGCTTGGCAGACAACAGGTTAAAAGCCACCGCTTTCACCAGCAATTTTTATGGGTCTCAGTGGCTCGCTTTGCTGTTCTTACGGTCTTAATGAGTGTGTTCAACTCCTTGACTCTGCTGCAAAGTGCTTGTTCTGTGCAATACAGAAATCATAGCTTGGAATCATTGGCTTTTTTAAAAAATACTAGTTATTTCTTGAAATACCTTAAAGATGAAACTTCTACTGTCATCTATCAGACATCTTGCTCTGGTTATTGATATACATCCTGTCCCCTGTGTTTTCTTGTTGATTTGGTCAATAAAATCCCAGCTGTGCCTGCAGTTGTATCTTCTGGTTGATAGTGGTGGTGATGCTGGCTATAAAGATGCTTCCTGACACGGTTAATAAGATAGTGTTGTCTTCTGGATTTCAAAGCTACGGCAAGTAGTTGGAAGCATTTTGCTCTGGTCTTGCTTAGGAATTGCAGTTTTAATATTTTCTGTCATTTCTCATCTTGAATGTTTTCCCCCTTCCTTCCCAATGGCAGTTTACATTAATCTGTACTATATTCTGCACCAGGCTCTCCTTTTAGAGACTTCAGATAATGAAGAACATAGCACCTTTGTGAAATAATGGTGTGGCCTATTTGGCTTGAAAAAAAACTATGTGGTTTTTTTCAAGGGCTTACTACAGATGTATTTCATTGGCTGCATAGTGTGCAGATGTTAATATATTTAGTGCTTGCGTGAGTCTGAAGTCTTATACGCTGTGTCTCATTAATTGGCTATATTCTATTCTGGCTCCTAAAATCAGCTTGGATTCCCTCAGTCCTTCACTGTAAAAACCTGGACAGGGCACGGGCTGGCCATGATAGAGTGATCTGGACTCTGGCGTTCGTCATGTTGTTGGTCTGCCAAAACTGGGGCTTGTTTGACCTTCAGAATGTGGTGAGTCCGGATGGTTTGTTTGAGCTTCTGCCTTAAACACTCTGTTTCTGCAGAGTCCCTTACCTGATACTGTGCCAGGCAGAGTCCCTTACCTGATACTGTGCCAGGTTTGTTTGAGCTATTTTTAATGTGTGAGATTTCCTATTATTTTTAATTGCTTTCTGCTGTCTCTTTTGAAATTAATTTGTGAATTGAATAAACCTGTCATTAAAATTAAGCACATGTGCATGCACGCACACACATGGAGTATTATGATGGATCTGAAAGTGCTGGCAATACACTGGTAATACAGAGAAAGATTTGATAATTACCTTACCATCACTGCAGTGTTTTGACAAAAAGTTTAAGTAGAGTTTTCACACTATGAAAAAACGAAATCCATGTTTTTTCTCTCTGCGGTTGTGGTAGGCAATAGGTTGATGCTGTCATCGTTTTCTAGGAGCTTCAGAGCCAAAGACATTGTGACCATGTAGCTGTGAATTCCTAAAGGAGAAAGAGTCCTGGTTAAAAAGCTTGAGGGATTGGTGCATGGAAGGATGAAAAATTACTTGCCTATCTTCTTGAAGGTTATGGGAGTATAATTTTACCACAAGTGTCACACATCCATCGGTATCTGTTTGTTTATTGTTGTGTTTTCCATAGGATTAAAAAAAGCTGACTCAGACAGGGCTAAGTCGCATGTAGGCAAAGATGTGGGCAAGCAGTTCTAACAATTACCATTTTTCAAATTTTGAGGAGTACTGTAGGCAGTGAACTGCTTGCCCTAAATAAGCTTGGAGATTAAATAGGACTCGGGAGGCACTGGCGAATAAAGAGTATTTGACAGGTTAAAAGGCTTGCCGTAAAGAACCGGGCACATGGATAGATGCTGTCTGGAGCACAGAAGGTGGCCTAGGCTTTATGTGAGCTTTAAGTAAAACCACTATGTATATATTGTTTTGTCAACTTGACATCCCTTTTGTTACCTTGCTTTGTTCTCACTCCTAAAAGTACGCAGCCCTTTAGTTCAGAAGACTCTTAACTCTGCACTGTGTTCAAACTTTTCATGGCTTCCAAAACCAGTGAAGATTTGCTGACAACTGAACTTAGTCAAAGTTATTGCACAGTCTTTGTGGATATATAGAGTAAACTCTTCCAGGGTAGGGGCTGAAAGTAGGAGAGTATTTCACAAGGGCACAAGGAAGGTGACAGGTTTATAGCCTGACTCCTGAAAGAAGTGCATTCTTGAAAGATCAGGTTTTTGCTAAGCCTGAGCCGTGCTGGTTTGGACTAATGTGGATCATTTAGACTATAAATAAGTGGGGCAATCCCACCAGCGTGCCAATGTAAATACGCTGGTACAGGTATAATGTTTATGCAGCTCCTAGTGGCAGTGTTAGAATTGTTTTATGAATCAAATAAAGCTTGTCAGGGGGATTAAAAAGGGTAACTATAATGCTGTAAATTTATACAGCATATTACTAAGATGCAAAAGTATGCTTTACTCTTAACATTGTCCATACCAGAGTTACACTCATGCAAATTTTTGGTTTAAGAAAATAACTTCACTCTTCACCAAATGAATATCCCAGTACAAAGTCAGCACGTACACCACCCTTCGGTGACCAGATCGGCCTGTATTTGTGGTAAGTCATTCCCGGTAAGAACAACTGGCAGGATCTGAGCCTAAAGCAGTCAGCACAGTAATTGGTGTGATTTCTGGAACGAACAGTACATGAGAGATATTTTTTTTATAAGATCTTCTGAAGAGGGGAAGAATGTTATTGGGAGTAATGGAATGACAGTCAAAGCAAGGAAAGAAGATTGTAGCCTGATGGAGAGAACTATTTTCCAGCTGTGAGAGCTGATGCATCCTGCGGAGCCGTCTCCAAAGGAAAGAGATGGAGGTATCATCACTAGAGACACTGACAGACAAAAGTAGGCTGAAAAATACGTGATATAATTTACAGCAAATAGCGTTAGTACAGCACTGGAATGGAGGTGGGATAAACAACCTCATGAAAAAATTACCATTCCTAACTTCTTGTCGTTGAACGTAGTGTTGTGACGTTGCTGATTTTTATTTTTCCTGAGGCAAACTAAACTCCTGTTTCTAAACAGTTTAACATATTTTACTTACTTTTAATGCAACTTGAGTGATGGTCTCACTGTCTCAGCTATTACCTCTGTCTTTCCCGTCCCGCAGCACACACACAGTGAGCTTCTGCTTTGCCTGGCACACAGTAGAAAAGTTCCTAGTGGACATCCTCCACCACATTGGGCACTTTTAAGACTCAGCTGGACAGGGTGCTGGGCCATCTTGTCTAGACTGTGCTCTTACCTAAGAAAGGTTGGACTAGATGATCCTTGAGGTCCCTTCCAACCTGGTATTCTAAGATTCTGTGATCCTCTTTTCCCCAGTCTCTGTCAACTGCAATGACAGCAGCCTGGGCGGATGTTCCTGATGTGCTTTGCGTTACGGTCTGCACAGGTAGAAGGTGGAAGGTGTGTTCCCCACGGGTACTCCTAGAAGGTCATTATGTGTATATATACTGATGGGAAGGGGGAATACAGAATTTTATTTCTGCCAGTGGAAAAATCAGAAAGCTTTAAAAGAATCTATAAGCAGTGTTAAGCATTTCTTCTACTTTTTAAGTTTCAAGCAGTCAGACTTCAGGGAAACCCTCTGAAGGTCCCTTCCAACCCAAAACATTCTATGATTCTATGAAAACCTCTGCCCAGGTTGGACTAAGAAAGCACAAGAAAGTTGCTGTTAACATCTGCTGGTACAGTGGAGGTGCCATGCAGGATAAGCAGAGCTCAAATGACCAGTATACATGTATCTCCTATCGCATTTTATCCACAAATGTAATAGCAGATCATACCACATGTCGTCTTTTCTTAATATACAGTGAAATGCTGCCCACCGGGAAGCCGATTGCCTTTTGTCCCAAGAAGGCACGGTGGTGGGCAGCTACGGCAGGCAGGAGCACGGTGGCTTAGCTTGAGGGCATCATCCAGGAGCCACGGGGTATGGCTTGGCCCCTTTTCCCCTAATCAGCTATTGTTGTCTTCCCCACCCAGCAAAATCCCATCTGAAGGGGTAGCCAACCCAAAGGTAGAGACTAAAAGGTATCATTAAGGTCATTGATGTATTTTTAAAGTAAGTATCTATATTTTCCATGAAGTGTGGCATTAATGCCTTCTGGTTTTCTGGCCTTTGGCTGCTGCCTTTGCTCGGGTCTTGCTCCTTTGCTCAGCTCCCTTCTGCAGGAGCCTTGTTGGAACTTTTCTCATCTTGACATTGGTATTTCTCTGTCAAGTTTGGCTCATATATTCTTGAGGGGTGCTGCTTTAGCATTTACCAGTGTTAAACAATGTAATTGAATCTTTTAATTATTAGAACTTCATAAAGAAAACAGTTTTCAATTTTTTTTCTGAAAAGCTTATGTATGGCCCCCTCTCACAATGCCAGCATGTGGCAGTACTTGAGAGCAACGTGATGTTCCTAAACACATATGCAGGGAGGACAACAAAACCTTCCTATGGACCAAGACTAACTTGTAACAAAATGATGGGTGTTCAGAACAAAAAGCATAGCTTGAATATCTGGAAATGTTTCCTGTCAGTGAGTTCTGTGTCACTTAGGAATTTCCTTTTAAATGAAAAGGGTACAGCCCCATCCTCGAGAATAGCGTTGTCTGCAGAATTCATGTGTACAGAAAAATCCCAAACTGTCTCATAGAGGAAAATAGTTTGCATCTTCAGGTTTTTTTGAACTTTTTCACTTTCCCAGCTTCTTCAGTTTTACCTGTTTCACTTACGTGATGCCCATATTATTTCCAGAAACAGTAAACAGAAGCTCAAGAGAAAAGAGAGAAACTCACTTTGAATCCTAAAATTATGTAATGATTCAGTAATTATTCTGTTTTATGGCATTCAAGCTTAATCTCTTAACAAATGCTTGATGCTGTATAAACAAAAAGACATATTTATCAGATGTGAAGTACTTTGTGGTTGGGGTATTATTTGACTAGGATTACTTCTTTATTAGATAACCCACTGAAGTGAATTTCCCCATATGCTAATATCTCTCGAGACATGTTTTCAGCTTTCTGCAGATCCTGCATGTTTTAGATGGTCTTGGAAAGTTCTGGATTTTGCTGAGCAAAACAGCTTTGGGAGGAGATCTGCATACTTAGCCATTTAGGAAACCAAGCATTTCCATTCAGGTGCCTAAGCACAGGCTTAGGAAATTAACTTTGGACAAGCAAACTTGGAGGATATTCAGATCATTTTTCAAATGGTCAAGTTTGCTGAGGTATTGTAAATAGCAATAGGAAATGGATTCATGGTTATGCATAATTACAGTTCCCTACTTCTTTTGCTTCTAGATTAAAACTGAGCTGCTACTGTAATAAGTAACCATATAATTCAGAAAAGAGAATTAAATTTACATAAAGTATAATAAAATTGAATAAATTTTCACTTTAGAGAGACAACACAGTTATTCATTGGGTGCTATAACGGTTAAAATTAAGTTTCGAAGAAAACCTGAGGACACGTCTGCTAAATGTGAGAAAGCAAATTACCAGAAAAGCTATTCTAACTCTTCCTTCTCATAATTCTTCCGTGTCACACACACCAACAAATGTTACTTATGCAAGCTTTTGAAGCCCTATGTTTTCCTAATAAAGACTGCTGGAGAGCACTGAGCACAGAGTTTGATAAGAAAGGATTAAGATTAAATACATTCATATTTGTCCTACTTGGAGCCTAGTTCATTAACGACTGCTTTACATGCAGCTCTTAGGAAATCTTAGATATTTCTAAGCACTACTTTGAAGAGCAGCATTGCCATTTCAAACATGAAGTCTCATTGGAAGTGATTGAAGTCATAGCTCCAAAAGGAACTCAAAAAATTTTTATTCCTCTGCACCAGTAGGAGAAATTAATGCTTTCTTTCATGGTTGGAGCTCCCATAACAAGTCTGAAGGGGTTAGCATGTGGGCAAAGCAAATTGTTGGTATTTTGTTGTTTCATGAAGCATATACATTCAAAACCTGTGCATTATACATCTGCTGAAAGGACTTAGCCAATTTTGTGTCTTTTTTTTCAACTGTTTATAGTCCATTACGCTCTGACACAGCTGTGGTGACATTGTGGTAACCAGGAATGTTCCGGGATGTTAATTTTTCTCTAGACTTTTGCATTTTTTTAAAAGCAAATCATTTGAAAACATCCTCCTTTCCCAGGAAAAATACATTATCTGAGATATTTTTTCCTTATTGTTGTCAATAACAGTTACTAAGGAGAAAAGTTACACCAGGCTAAAAATATTTGTGCCAAATCTCCCATCAGCAGCCAAAGTAAAATTCCCACTATTCACCACTTCCTGGCAAATTTCAATGTGGTTTATTGATTCAAGCATATTCAATAATTAAAATTGTAAAACTTATCAGAGTTTTAGAACGTTTGGTTACCTTTATAAGCTTCGGTTATTAAAAAAAAAAAAAAAAAGTGGGTAGTAGTATTCTTGCTATGATTCATTTACAGCTGCCATAGCTGTTACGGACTCTGTTAAGTTGTGTTGGTATCTGTCTACTGATTGTGACTGCTACTGCTTACATCGATTGGGGCGTAGTTATTTAGTCAGTTCTCATTCACAATTATTCGGTCTTTTAAGTTCAGGGAAAAGATTTGTCCACTGTCTTTAACAGAAGTCCTCTCAGCTGGAAGCTGTAGGGCAGAGTGATAACCAAGCTTCAGCTCGCTTCTTGCTATTTTTTTTTCCCCTTCCCATTGCTGTAGATCAACCTGAAAATTACATTTTCCACAATTTGTAACAGTTCAGAGAAAATGTTTATGCATTTTTGCCAGAAACAAGGAACTGGAATCGAGGAGGTGAGCTTATGTGGGATCAGGGTCGTTTTTCTAGAGTGGTCCTGATGACTTTGTAGTAGCTGGGCTACTCCCAGGGATACACAGGGGATCTTGAGTTCAGATTCCTTCTTCTGCCTGATGCAGTGCAGGGCTTACAATTGATTGTAGAGAAGATAGCTTTGATCTTTTTTACTTTGTATGACATACCTAAAACATCGATCAGAGCGAGCAAGCAAGACTGAATGATTGTGTAGCTGGGAGTTTAGGTACTCATCTGTGAATGTGAGATCGGGGTTCAAGTCCCTGCTCCAGTAAATATTTCAGCTTTCTTACAGAATGGGAGATCTTGAACAGAAAGGTCTGAGTTTAGAAGAGATTAAGTTGCTCTGGGAATGGTCCTAAAAGTTGTACTGAGACTCTGCGTAAGCTTTCCTCAACTTCAGGGCTTCTGTAAAACACAGACATCAGCGGATACATGTTTATTTTTATCTGTGAAAGCCTCCAGCTGCAAGCTGTGGGGATAACCGAGAATGCTGTAGCTCAGAATTTACCAACTGTCATTGGTACGATACTGTGCCAAAAAATTACGCCTTTAGATAATGCTGAGCTTTATGCCATTTAAAGATAAAATTCAGGATAAGTTTCAGATGTAGGAAGTACGAGAACCTGTGGTATTTTGTGCTGTACTGGCAGGATTCATAAAAATCTGTTACTTTTACTGAAAAATATTCTTCATTATGAAGTTAAGGAGTGGCAAATGTCTGTGAATGGTATATTACAGATCTAGGAATGCCTGAAGTAATAACTGCAACCCTGGTGCTTTTAATTTTTGAGAAACTGCTCTTGGGGATGTTCTTCTCTTGGCTGTAGTCATCCTCTTGACATCTCATTTTGTTCTCACCCTCTACCTCTGTACAGGTATGTGATTCTCTGTCCCAAATGGTGCTATCCTAAATGGTGTAAGCAACAACACGTGCAGTCAGTCTTACTCCTCCTATACACTGAGACAGCTGGAGGCGTAGCCAGCTGGAGATGTAACGTGCTTCCTTGTGGAGTCTTGGGAATTGCATTCGTTGGAGATGCTTCACAGTGGGGAATGTTTGAGGAACACCTCAGATTTCACTTGCTTGGGTTCTGAAGTCTTCTTAGGAGCTACATGGTCAAACTCTAAAAAGGTTTAAATTCAGTTCTGTGTGGCCCAAAAAATGGTTTATCCTGTCGTGAGACATAAGTAAGATGTTGAGGAAAGAGAATGAAAACCTGAAAGATGGAAACTCTCTGTTCTCCCTCATTATGCTTCCATATCTACTGTTGAAAATTAATAAACGCTTCCAAGCTCCTCAATATTAAAAAAATTTTGTGCGTTTGAAATTCCTCACTTACAAATTTGGTGCCAGGTTATTTCCCTTGCCCCCAGAGGAACGCAGGCTTTGCAGAAGAGAAGCAGTTACGAGTGGTGACATTAGAGCTGAGAAGGCGCTGCTGCGTGGGAGAGCCAAGATAGGACAGTGAAGGATCTTCATGTTCCCTCTCTGTGTAGGAGGGATGAAGTGGCAGTCACTGAGTTGTTCAGTAGCTGTTGCAGGGCGGGAAGAGGCTTCCCCTTCGTATCCGACAGGACGCTGTCATGCATAGTCGCCTTCTGGGGCCGCCTGGTGCTGCACAGGATTTGGACATGTTCATGAGGTTCAGTAGGCATCGCCAGGACGTGCAGCAACAGCGAAGGAAACATCCTCTAACTGGTCATGCAGATGTGAAGGAGGGAGTGCTCTTAGGCTTTGCCACATCTGTAAACAACATCCTCATGTCAGTAGCTTTCACAGCCACCTCAAGAGACATGCAAATGGTTCAGTGGCCATAAACCACCCAGTATGTTGAATTCCTGGCCTTGACTGTTGAGGAAATATCTTCAAGCTTTCCTTTTATTCCCTCTTAACGTGTCTCCAGTTGATATCTTTCAAAGGATATTGAACTGAATACAGCAAATACCTAAAGATTTAATGTGGTCATTTTGCTAGCACAGTACCAAGCACTTATATATATATAAAAATATATAAATATATCTGTACATATATATCTCTATATGTATCTATCCAGTGTTTGAGCTTTGTAGGTTTACATTGCTGTTGGTTTGTTACAGTGTATAGAGCCCCTAGTCCTGGAGAAAGCCCTTCCCCCCCGCCCCGTATAGTAAGAGCAATGCAGAATGATATAAATGGGTCACAGCATGGTCCCTAACTCAAAGAATGAATCATGCAGTTACAGGATAGAGATGCCAGCGAGTTAAAAATAGGCAGGAAAGTGCAAAAAGCTGTTTATTCTGCCTCACAGCCAATAGCTAAAGGCAATAAGCCTACAGTAATAGCTGTAAGCAGTAGGACTACTTGCCTGTCCACTTGATCATTAACGTTGCAGTCTCTAATTAGAAAAATTGTGTGCAGACCTTTGAAAGGACAATATGTGAGCTACTGTTACTGGTATTTGGGGCTGTTCCATGAGGAAGAAGGAAAGGAGAAAACAGGAAGATCATTTTGTTTTGCTGGTTAAGAATCTCGGTAACCTGCAAGGTGTCACCTCCGAGATTATCGCAGAGTTCTGCCAGGAAGGAGGTGAATTACCACAGTGGGCATCTTGTTCGCTATTGCACATTTACAGCTGCAAGAAACATGCAAAGTATGAATTTGGGGGTGGGGGGGGTGGGGTGTGAATGACCCCCACCTGTTAACAGCATAAGAGGATTGGTTTCCTGTAGTTATTGAGTGAAGAGAGCTGCTGGCAGTAGCAGTCACCTTTATATGCCCTACTGACTTGCTAGAAATTGTTCACCTTGGGCTGTCTAATCTCTTAGCTGGAGGATACTGGGGGGCAGGGGGGGAGAAAAAAAAAGCCGGCGATGTAATCAGTGCAGCTCCAAGAGTGCATCCGCACGGCTGAGCTCGTCCCGCCGTAGTGAAGGGGGGCCCCCGTCCATGGGGAAGGCGCTGCTGTGCTGTGGGGCCACGCGGTTTGGGCCTGTGAACTCTTCATGGGCTGTGACTCGCTCCCTGCTGGTGATGTATTGGTCTTAGGGACGTAGCTAGGTGAGATTTATGGTTCTGAATCTAGCTTTTTTCTCCCTGTCCTGGTTTTGGCTGGGATAGAGTTAATTTTCTTCCTCATAGCTGGCATACCACTGTGGTTTGGATGTAGGATGAGAAGAATGTAGATAGCACGCTGATGGTTTAGGTGTTGCTCAGCAGTACTTACACCAGTCAGGGACTTTCCAGCTTCCCCTGCTCTGCCAGGGGCTCCAGAAGCTGGGAGGGGGCACAGCCAGGACAGCTGACCCCAACTGGCCACAGGGCTATTCCAGACCATAGGATGTCCTCGGGGGGGGCTGGCCGGGGAAGAGTGATATCACTGTGCAGGATGGGCAGGCATCGGTCAGCAGGTGGTGAGCAGTTGCATTGAGCATCACTTGTTTTGTATATTCTGTATGTTCTATTACCATTACTATTGTTATTATTGTTATTGTTATTCTTTTCTTTATGAAACTGTCTTTATCTCAACCCACAGGTTTTACTTTTTTTTTTCAGTTCTCTCCCCCATCCCACTGAGGGAGGGGGGCAGTGAGCGAGCGGCTGGGTGGGGTTCAGCGGCCAGCCCGGTT
>NW_009260786.1:613710-629988 GCF_000687185.1 Egretta garzetta
AGAGTGATATCACTGTGCGGGATGGGCAGGCATCGGTCAGCAGGTGGTGAGCAGTTGCATTGAGCATCACTTGGTTTGTATATTCTGTATGTTCTATTACCATTACTATTGTTATTATTGTTATTGTTATTCTTTTCTTTATGAAACTGTCTTTATCTCAACCCACAGGTTTTACTTTTTTTTTTCAGTTCTCTCCCCCATCCCACTGAGGGAGGAGCCGGGTTATACCACAACACTCCCTCTGCTTTGTATGTGTGGCTTCTTAAATACATCGCAGCTTTACCTAATTTTGAGTTATTGTCTCCCGTTGAGGGAGAATCCTTCATACCCCTTTTGCTCCTTTGTTGGCTTGCTGGGTTGGGTTTCATCTCCAAGAAGTCTCCCTGTGCTGTGGAGGGGGAAGCTGGTAATACAAAACACTCAGACGAACCCCTCCAGGCACTGCTATCATGAGACATTTTTGCGTGTTTTAAGACCCTCCCTCCTAACTGTAAAGTGGATGGGGACATCGATAAATTATGATTTGATAATAAATTAATGTGGCCACACATACGACTTTGCTACTACACAGAAACAGATTTTTTCCTGTTTTGACAGCATGGATGGCGTCTGACATTTCAGGGCTATCGGGGTTTCCTTGTCTCTTTAGTTACTTTGTTCTTTAGGATGGCTTCTATTTCTGCTCTTTATATTGCTTTCCTGTCTCAAATAAGCATCTCAATAAGGCTGTTGGCATTCTTTCTCCAGTTGGTTGTATTTGTTTTCCTTTGCTTCTGGGAATCTTTTACCCTGATTTCTAGTTATGTTGCAGTGTGATTTTACTGTTAAATGGCCATTGAAAGAGAATTCCTTCCTGTCCTGAAAACATCTTCCCAATCCCCCGATGACACAATGGCTCATTGTTCTTTCCCAATAATAATTGGGCGTATTTTGCATTAATGGGGTTTCAAAAGCTTACGAAGCACCTTTTTGGGCCTCTTTTTTTGCTGTGAAAGTCTGTAGACAGATAAAGAAATGTAATGCAATTACATCCCTACAGTACCTAACCCATATAAATATCTGATAATTTTTCAGTGTTAATATGCATAAATTACAATACTAGCTTACTCACATATGCAGTCTCAGTCACCTTTCATATCTGCCAGACATTGTGTAGGAAACACCGGACTTTCTGCTCAGGCTCCCTAGTAAGTGATTTGAACGTGCACTCCCCTCCCCTCACTGGTGCCATTCACCAGAAAGATTTGCAGGCTTGTCCTTTTTCTTGAGCTCAGGATAACCGCAGGTACTCCCAGTGCAGTGCAATAGTGGGAGAATCCTATTCCAGCACGAGATGGTAGCTGATTTACTCATTCGCTCCGTGACAGATTCTACAAAAAAGGTCTCGCTGTGAAAATTCTTCTTTCCTTTTTGCCCTCTCTCCAATCAGGTGAAAATAATTCCTATGTAATAAGTCTGACTAGGAGAGGACTCTTTTGTTCTGTAAATTGACAGATTTTTCATAGGTAGGGCATACATTCAAATAGGGCCCCAAAGTCATCACCATCCATTGGTTCCTGAGAAATTGTATTATGGTTCCTGCCAACTTTTTAGTAGAAAAATGCATGTCTCACACTATCTGCTCTCACGTTCAGCACCTGCAAATAACTGATAATGGATGGGACATGTAAGCTACGTGTTAACTGATGAGCTCTATTTTTTGGTATTGATATGAGTTAGCAAGGTTTGGGAGAGCCTTGTCTTGAGTTCAAACTCAATGGTACCTCTTCTATGAAAGAAAAAAGATAATCCTACTTGCTTCAGAAGTTCTAGTTCACTCTTACTTTAATTTTTTTCTTTAATGTGGGGATGTGTATTCTGCATATGCAGTAATATTAGCTTTACCACTTTCCTCAGATGGAAGAATAAAGGTCTACATGTCTACCTTTTTCTTAAATTGTGTAGCTGGATCTATGTTAATATTTTTTCATGCTTGTTAATATTTTTCATGCATGTTAATATTTTTTCATGCTGCTTCCTGTAGCTGACAGCTTTATTTTCCTGGAGTTTGTACTAGCATACAGTATAGTCAAGCCTATTAATCTTTCTCCGTGTAACAGTGTAGTCCTAAAGCAATGAGAGTTCATTTTACTGTAGAAAAAACAATTATATTGGCTGTTGAGGTATTTTACCAATATATGTTCTTCATTCCTTGCTGCATTTTCATCAAGGTGCCTGGCTATAAAACAAAGTTTTGCCTTTTTCTTTCTTTTTAATTAATTTAGGTTTTTTGTTACTGCGCCCGCCTAACAGTAGCAGAGTTCATTGCAGAGGTTCTGGTTTTAAAAGCCAACCGGCTCTTCTAGTTACATCTTTCTGAGACCTGGTTTTAAATGAAATTATGCTGACCAAACCCTTATCTCACTTGTATGAAAATGGACTGCTGCCTTTGACACAAGTTTCTAAAGGCGTCTGAGACTTTGCAAGACACAAATAGTGTGCAATCAGCAAAGAAGGCTTATAATGTCAAGAGTGTCAGCTGGAAAGAAAATCTGATTCTCCAGAAAAATGTTTATATGGTTCTACTTGATCTGAGGGCGCTATACCAGATAACGACTCCTTTTGATTCCTTTAGTCATTGATCTGTATTTAAGCATCTCTTCGTGCACATGCCGTAAACGCATCCGTCCTTTGCAACCTGAAGGAAGATATGCAAATAGGAGGATTTGATAACACTTTCAAGTGTTTGAGCACTCAATTAAAGGACAAGCAAGATAGAAGCCTAATTTCTCCTGATTTTCTTTCTTTTGATTGAAATAATAAAATGCGTAATATTCTTTCTTCTCTTTTATTCACATTTCTTTCCTGAGCGTATAGCTTGTCCTACAACACAGTTGATTTTTTCCCTACCATCGTTCTGCTCTTAAGAGGGATGTAGAAATGACTCACTTTCTGCCTAATGGTGCCTTTAACGGGTGACTCATCTGCTCATCCCCCCATTAGTGATCTCTTACGCGCCGAGGTTGATCAGTAGGTGTGCCACGTAGCCTCCTCTTTAGACACAGACTGTTACAGTGCCATTCTTCAGGCATAAATGTGCCTGGCCTGTTTGGCAACAGCTTTCTGATGTTTTCCCCAGTCGGTCGTTATGACAGGAAAGGAACCACCCACTGACAGATCCCAAAGGAAAAGGGGTGCATCTTTACAGCCAGAATATTCAAAAGCTTCTGCAAGACTTTCACTCCTGAGCAGGGATGGTACCTCTCTCACTCGAGCCTTTGACACGAGAAGCTTCTTAACACTGAGAAAAAGAGTTTCTATGAATACATTAGAACCAAAAAGGTCTTTGTATATCATGCCTGTCATCAAGTAAGTGTTATCTCTGATTTGAGCTTTACCCCATCATTTTCAGCTCTGCTATTCAGAGGCTTTGTCATCGAGTCTAAACATTGAGCATTGAGTCGACATTCAGAAATACCCATCGTCATCAAGCTCACGGCAGCTCTTGTGCTCTGGGTTGCTAGTTCACACAGTATTTGGGTTAAAATTACATTGGTTTTAACATTCTATTTAACAGTAACTGGAAGTGTTGCTTGTTTCTGTTTAGATGAGAGTCCTTACACAAAGTCTGCAAACCAGGCAAAGCCACCTGATGGAGCACTGTCTGTGAGGAGACAGAGTATTCCAGGTAAGACTTGCTTTGCTTTTTATAACGTCTAACTTGTTTGTGAACAGCAAGGTAATGCTAATCAAAATTCAACTAGTTATAAAAAGCAATTGAATTACAGTTAGGACTAAGCAACTTTATCAGGAAGGTTCTGTGGGAGCTGTAAGGAGTTCCCACAGTTAGGTTACCTTGGACTTTTTGCTGTGAAGAACATCCCCGTGTCTCGTGTCTTCTGCAGCAGATTTTAGGCATTGATCACGACAACCTTCTCATCAGAGGCTTGTGTATATTCAGGCCCAGTGAAATCTGTCCTTTGATACCTGGTTTCGATGGTATAGGGAGATTGGCTCATGTTTTCCACTGCTAATCAGACAGGCTCAGGAACCTAGCAGAGCAGCCCTCTGTCAGAGATCTCATCTTCATGTGATTTGCTGCCACACGTGTACCATCCTTGTCTTTTCTGTCATCCTATCGCACAAAGCTGGACCGCTAGATCAATGGTTAAAAGATGGGTTCTTCGAACCTGTGTCTCTCTTAATTACTTCAAACAAGTCTGCAAAGTGCGCCCATGAAAAGGAAGTTTTGTATGTGTTATGCAGCAATCTAAAGGGATTTTTCACCTCAAGTAAAATTTGAGAGCTCTTTTAATGAAAACAAATGAACCCTGACAAAGGTCGCGCACAGGCAGAATAACTGATGTTGCCGGTCTCGCCTCCAGCACAGTAACCTCTGACTCGAAGGGAGGATGTATTGCAATGGAGATCAGAAACTGTAAGGTTATGTCAGCCACCTTCTAATGACTAACGTTAATATTCTCTGCACTCCGTGGCCTTATTATTGAACAAAGTCACACAACCCACAGGGAGGCTGTCGATACAGGGGACAGAGCTCAGACCTTTACCACTGCCGGGCTCAGATCTTACCCCAGTAACTGTAGTGTTTCTGAAGGGCCAAAGTAGATGTTGTGTGGATACTTTGTGTGCGTGTTTGTATGGGTGAGAGAGAGATGGATGATTTACTGTTGCTCATAATGAACATGTTCATTTTCATGTGATTTAAAGATTGTTATTTGTATGGGAGAATCATGAAGATCATGACCATTGTGAAAGGACGTGACTACAGCATCCAGTGCACAGTTATTGTTATGAGAAACTCTTTAATTATACAAACACCAGCCAGATTTTTTTTTGCAATTTTTCTTTTGAGCGTTTGATAAGGTTGAGAATTTCAAGTGTTGAATAGTCACCATGACCCATGACCATTTGTTTTGAACTTTTAAAAAAGTTGCTGTATATTCTGGAGTTTTTGAGAGCATTGCAGATAAATCTTTCCTGTGTGCTGTGCATGAGTCACAGTTTGTTCAGAGAAATAGTACTGACAAGTGTTTGGTGAGATGTACTCTGTTTTATTTCAGGTGTTCCGAAAAAAGTGATCTTAGCTTACATATGTTCTTCAGCTTTTAATATAGTGAAGACATTTATCTTAACACATTCTTGCATCTCTTGACCTTAGGAGCCCCAAAGGATAAATGAGATTGAGCTGGTTGGATATTAAAAAATAATAGTTAAAACTTTGTGCCCTGACAAATTCACATTCTAGCACAGGGGATGTTGTCAGTTTAGATACATAAATACCTTTGTAAAACTAAGCACTGTTTGGGGAAGTAAATTGAACCTATAGGAGTTGACTGAGGTTTCTGAAAATAACCCATAAACTTTTATATCACGTGGACACTGAGAAAATGTGACCCCACATTTCATATGTAAGGTAGCACCTTGTAAATAGCATCTGTTCTTGCTTGTCTGTGGGCAATTTATCCACATTATGGATTAGTCTGGACACAGATGCAGATGTGTCCCTGCTAGCCAGCTTGGCTTAGCAGTAAGAGGAGTACCAGTAGTATTAACTAGTAGCATTAACTAGTTTGAGACCAGAAGTAGTACAGCTGCTTTTGCTTGGGGGCAGGATCTGGCTTCTGACAGTATGTAGGTCAGCTCCAAATAGCTTTTGAATTGGAAGGTATGATGCAGCGAACCTGGTAAATTCTTCTAGACCTGGTCGGAGACATGTCAGCTGGAGTTACTGTCAGTAATTCTTACATGGAGAGCACATGCCGTATGGAAAGCATTCATTTCTATTCCCCCCGGATGGTATGCCTGATAAAACATCACATTCCTAAAGTGCTGGTTTTTCAAGCTTGAAGAACGGCAGCGCCTTTGACAGTATAGCTGTCTAATCCACTTGACGCTCTGTCATTCCTGAGACACGGACAGCAGATGTCCTATTCCCAAGGAAAGCTCTGGCCATTGAATCAGCCAAGAGAAAACTTTTGGGTTTTAGCAAGTTAAATGATCTTATACCGAGCTTTTCACAGGTTTGAACAGTCTGTGGAAAAAGTACTAGTGAAAATGTATATCCAGGGTGCGTGATGTACATCTTCCAGCGTAGGGGATCGTGTCATCTCCCTGTGCCTAGTGAAAGTTCCTTCTCATGACATTTGAATTCACTGTAAAGGATTCCAGTGCTCCTTCCTTTGGCAAGGTATCAAAAAGAGGAGCTCTTGTTGCTGTGAGACCTGAAACTACTATACCTACTGTGAACCCTAAGAGGTTGGTTTTATCCTTCCATGGGAAACTGTATTGAAGGTGCAGTATTGATGAGCAAAGATCGAATGCACAGAGAAGTAATATAATTCTATAGAGGTTACATGGAGCTCAGGCTTGGTTTATTTTACAGGAAAAAATGTTGAAATAATCATTTTATAATTAAAGTCAAATGAGCACATACTGTGAAATCAGTGCACTGAGTTTAATTCCTTTCATCCCCAGAAGCAGGGAATGGATTAAGCATCTCTCTGGAGCAGAACTTGCTTGCTTAAGATGCAGAATGCATTATTCATGTGATGAGACTACATGTCATATTTATCATGTTTTCACACGGCGCAAAATCAACAGGCAACAGATCCTTTCAAAGGGATTTACAGAATTGCTGAAATCATAGTTAATTCAAATTATATGCATTAATATAATTACAGTTTGAAACTTGGACTTGATTTTGCAGGTGCGTAGGTGTTTAGTTATATGTACATGATTGTTTGAAACATTATTTAGCTTTACCGTCAGATTTTCTCAAGGTAAAAAGGAAACTTGAGGTAACACCAGCATGACAAGCAGCCTGCAAAGTAAGAAACGAGATTTTCTCCTCTGAACCTTTAAATTTAGACTGTTGACCAGTATATAATGAAAACCTTACTGCTAGTCTGCCCATGTAGTAGGTTACAGAAGCCAAGGGAGTGTGTACTGCGCCTCGCTCAGGAAATTATCGCTGTCGGACTAGTACTTAGGCACATAAATGAAAGCAACGTGTTTCAAAATTCACAGTTAAGACCCTTCCCTCAGAATCACAGCTGATGTTTTAAAACATCTGTCATTTAAAAATAAGGTATTTGATACCCACACTTGTTAGCTAACCTCTTGAATCCCTAGATGTAGGTGGCCGTAGTTCCCGTTGAGTTCCTGGGCTGAGGGTTCCTCCTGGCCTGCCGAGGGTCGGAAGCCGTGCCTAGCCAAGAGGAAGCATAAGGCCAATAGCACTTGTGTCAAAAGTGTCATTCCTGTGGTTGCTTATTCCTGTGGGAGCTTTAAAAAGGGCATCAAATATTCCAACAATACTGGAACAAAGTCAAGAGCTGATGACACTGTTAAAAGAGGCACTTTGAAAACAAGGAGGCTTTAACACGTGCTTAAAGCTAAGCATGTTCTCAGTACTGTCCTGAATATGGACAGGCTGAATAGCTGCTCCCATGCTTTCCAGACTGAAATCTAATGCCCTCTTACCTGTTTTAACAAAATGGAGAAATCTGTCGACACTAATGCAGTGCAAATAGTTTACTTCATTTATTTATTTGTTGGTTTTCAATTCATTCACTGAAAACTGGGGGATGGAGGGGAAAGAAATGACCTGACACAAGCATAAAAATAATTACTCCATGAAACAAAATAAAAGACAGCATAAATTTGAGGCTGATTAAAATATTTCATAAAATCTGCAACAAAAGATTCATTTTGGTTTTAGTCCAATTATGTATGTGCTTTTTACCGAGTCTTAAAAGTTACTATTATTAAAAAAAAAATCAAATAGTCAAAAACCCCACAGTTTTTAAAGGGCTGAAATGTTTCAGCTTCTTTAAGTTTTATTTTTGTTGGCTGAAATAATTAGTAAGCTTCTGTTAAATTCTGCAAATAGTTTCGGTTAGGTCGAAAGTCTATTTTTTTAGGGAAAAGCTAATTTGTACCCAACCTATTTGACATTAAATTTTAAAAATCTGTACTTTTAACTTCCTGCATCTACTGAATCAGACATCTGCGCTATGGGAGACTTCTAGAAATGTGAAGTTTTATTGCCTGAAGTGGTCGAGGGCTCGGAACAACTATGATGCAAACTGTAGTCTGGGACAGCTATTTGAATCATCTGTGAATTTAGTTTAGCTAGGAGGATTGCAGTCATGTAGCTGTCTCTCTCCTAAGGAAATTCTTGTTCAAAGAGCTGGTGCCAAATAATGAGGAGACATAGCAGGAATATTTCCTGAAAGAGAGGAAATTTCCTCTTCTCTGGGACAGGAGAATAACACAGCTGCCCGCCTTCTGCCCTGCTCCGTGCTCCTAGCTAAAGGTCCTTGAAGTTCCCAAATCTCATTCCAGCCACCTTCTACTCCATGGTGATACCTGATCTGCTTGAACAGACAAATTGTCTGTTTTCATGGTGAGGGTGCATGCCAACCCTTACGGAGAAGAGCAGGAAAGACCAAACCTAGATGTTATAAACCATTCCCTTGGCATTTTCTCCACCATGGGGAGCCTGTTTTTCTCTCTAAGCAATGTTTTTTATTATTATTTGTCATTTGCAAGTTTTGCATGCAGTTGCAGGGGTGTGCTAACAGGTCAGTTGTTAAAAGAGGTCACTCTGCTCCGAAGGAAAATTGTCAAAACTTTGAAGTCTGAAATTAAAGTGACCAGGTTTTTCAGTTCCTTTGTACATGTGTGAATAATGCGCTTTCTTTCCATGCTGCATGATGCTTTGAAGCATACTATAATGCAGGTTTCCTATTTCAGTGCAGTGTTTGATCTCAAAACCAGGGCTAGCCATCAAACTGGAGGGAAAACACAGACTGGATATACAACCCTGAGCGCATCGTCTGCCGTGGCTCAAGCTCTACTGTTGCTGTTATTAGCAGTTTGCAGCCTCATTTTGGGGGAGTTTGGTAACAGAATTTCAATGCAAAAATGAAATGTTAACCAGACATAATTTTAGGGTAGGCTGAATTTTAAACTACTGAGCTAGAAGGGAGCACATGCAAATCAAAGAACCTAAAATTCCTTGCAAGGATAATATTTACAGAGCTGATACTAAAAAAATAATTACCGTATGATGTAGTGTCCTCTGTAATTGCTTAGGACACAAAATATTCCAAGGAGAAGTCATAAAATACTAAACTATTGTAATAAAAACAATAATTAATGTCCTGGGAATTTTCAGGCTCAGAAACATCTAAATACACAATGTATATGTCAGTAGAAAGCAGTAAGGCAGTTTTCTTCTGATCCTTGGCTCTGAACACATACAGGTGCTGTTTAGCTGTTTACAAAAAGACAAAAATACGCCTTTTTTTTTTTCCCCCTTCCTGACCCACAGCCTGCTGTGCAGCAAATGTTCATATTCTGTCTCAGGCTACACCAAACGAGGCTTTCCTGAGGGGTTTGTCTACTGCCCACAACTAATGAACTCAAATGTAGGTCAGCTGGAAGCTGAAGGATTTTAAAGACCCCTCTACTTTCTTCACTATGATTTTGGGGGTTTTGTCACCTGTAGAAATGTCTGTTTAATCCTGAAATCAAGAATATATTGCTATAGGAAAACAAGCAAAGGTTGTGAAGAAGTAAGAAGATAATCAAGAGTTTAAAAATATATCTATATAATTCCAGGATTCAGTGTAGATTACAGTTAGAGACAGAACATGTGATCCAGGTACAGTGTGCTTGAGTTGCCAATATAAAATTGTATTAGCTGAATTTAACATTGGTGTGTGTTGTGCTACAGTTTAAATGAGGAAAAGGTCCATACAACACAGTATGATATGAGAATAGATAGAGTGCATTCATTTTTCTTTTACAAGATAATCTCGGAAATAAAGCAGAAATATAGAAAGTAATACAGAGAGATTGGAGGAATTGGAAAAAAAAGTCCACATGAATTAAAAAAAAAAAATTAAAAGACTTCTGATGTGATCCATGGATACAAATTTCATGAAGTGATGCTGCTTAGGAGGGAAGACGGCTCCCGGGTTATTCTGGTTGTAGCTCAGCTGTTAACATCTGAGTCAGGTTCACAGTGACTGACAAACATGACAGACAGGTGATCCATCCCCAGTGGGTTCCTATGTGCAAACACACCTCCAGAGCCAGTTTTTGTTTTCCTCTGTGATTAATACGGCATTGGCAAGACAGCGGGTGTTCGGAAATAGCTGTTCTCCTGCTTACAATTAAGTTGGTCCAATTCCTTCAGATTCCTGTGTCAAGTAAAGCCGCAGAAGATGTAAACAATCCTGTTATTTTTTGACAGAGGGCTGCTAACTTCAGCAGCCCCCTTTGCATCACTTGCGACAGGGCAGCCACCTTCTCAAGCAATGTTGCTTACCTTGTGCAGACCTCAGTCACCTCTTCCAACCTCATCAGAATAAAACCTGCCTTGCCTTAGACTTCAGCTTCCCTCTGATTTTGTAAGCACTCTGATTTCACAGATGCTGGGCTGTCTTGCCCTAATCCTTCATTCCCTACCAAAATATTAAGTAGTCTTCACTGGCTAACTGGTTTTGCAGATTAAGAGCATGATTTACCTGAGGAAACCTGTCACAAAATCATCCCCTACCTTTTTCGTAGTTCTCATTGTGGAAAAAAGAATTCATTGGAGAATGAAAACCTGAAAATAATATATATATATATAATCTGCCTCAGTAAAGGCTGAGTTAGGAATCTGGAAATATGTGTCTACAAAAGCACTTTTTTCTCTGAATTTGCATTTGTCTCATAGGCACTTACTTTTACTGTGTACTTTTTCAAAATCAGCACAGAATGCTCAGATTTGCCGCCAAAGAGATTTTTAGCATTTAGAAATCCATTAGGAATAACCTCTGCAGTCACAGCTATTATGGTAACTGTCTTGGGCGATTTCCTAGCAGAAGCAAGTGTTTTGACCTGTGAAATGCAGATCACAGGCTAGTAAGCTTTTCTGCACTTGAGGTGTTTATTATATCTGCAAAGTCATTTGCTGATTTTCATGTTTGATGAGAGGCTGCAGTTGCCGTATCATTTCCAGTCTTCCCTCTCTGTTTGTTTAACCTGCTGGAGGTTTATCAAATGGTCTGTGAAGCATCTGCAGAGCTACATGTTTTTTCCTTCTCATCAACGCTGGAAATTCCTGAATTTGCTTTCACACATTTAGTGTTGAAAGAAGTAAGATTTCTTCCTTATCCTCCCTCCCTTCCACCAAAAATAACTTTGTTGGAATTGTTTCATATATGGCATTCATGTAAACATGTTCCATACTCAGATAAACCCAAAAGAAGTTTAGCTCTCACAGAAAATGGAAAAAAGCCTGCTGAGTTCTTACCTAAACGAGATTGCTAATGATTTGTTTATACATTTTATTTACAGATCAACAATTACCCCACCATGCCAGTGCTTTTCAATACTGAAAAGGATTAGTATAGAGAACCATCTAATTTCCATCCTTTCACCATAAATGAGGAACAAAATGCATTAAAGGCAATACTGTGCATGAGGAACATGGTGCTTGTTCAAATATCCAACTGATACGAGTCTGATCTTCACTTCTATCTAGAAGTTGATTATGGGCACCACCAATAGCAGTAATTGTTGCTGATGGTACCAAACGCCTTCTTTTTTGGATATTTGGATTTAGTTGCAGATAATTTTACTAAACTTCAGCCCTTCAAAATAAAATGTAATAAATTATTCCAGCTGCAGATTTTCCCAGCAAAATCAGTTTAGTTATATGTAGTATGATGAGGATGAAACCCTGTATAGTATCTATAACACCATTAAAAGCAACTTTCTCAGCTATTTAGCCCTTGCACGCACACATTTTGGGGCAGAGATGGCAATTTTGAGTGAATTGTTCTGTATTCCGCAAAGGTGCTTGCGGTGTGTGCATGTACTCCATCATCCATTTGTCAGTTTGAAGCATGAGTCCCTGGCGCCTGCCGTGCTGCCACTGTGACACCACAGGGCTTCTCAGTGGCGCCTGGGACCTGAAAATAGGCTGGGAAGCATCAGCGCGTCTCCTTGGGTTGGGAGTGCCATCTCCTAGTTGTTTTCCTGCACAACTTCGGCATGCTCTCTCAACTCCACAAAGGGAAAGCGTCCTGTTGATGGTTGGTTTCATTCATTTTAATCCAAGTGTTGGTGATGTCTGTTGAAAAATGTATTCTCTCTTAAAGGCTTCGGTTAGAAGAGGGAGCAGGCTCTAGAGGCCATGTGAGGAGAAAGAAACTAGGAAAAACCAAACAAAGATGGTCAAGAGGAAGGTTTGAGAGGTATGGAGACCTAGTCTCTGAAAGAGAATCTGGATGGGCCAGGTGAGTTTGGAAAGAGGGAGGAAAGCCGTATGCTCTTTAAAGGTCATGCCAAGAGGTAGGAAGCAGAGGGAGACCTGTAACCCTGTGATTGCATAACTGATCACAGTCCGTCCAAGACTCATCAATCCCAATAATCTCTGCTGTCCACAAAAAGTTGTAAAACTCTTCTTTTGTGAAACTGGGCTTTGACTGTCCCTTGTGGAGTAGAACGGCCCAGTATAGCCACCAGAGGTTCTTTGTTGTTTTAGGTAACCGAGAAGCTAAAGCTTGATATTGACCTCTTGAAAACCACTGCATTTCCACAGGATAGCACGGCTGGGTTTTCATAGGGGTGTCTTCAGAAGAATGGAAATTACATGAGAAGATCCATGCAGATGCTCGGGTTCCCCAGTCTGTTCAGAAGTGATGAAATGTATTAAAAATTTTTCAGGCAATATCTTTTTCTCTTGGGTGGAAATCTATTTAGACATTCTTGCCTATGCGACTATCAGTCCAGTATTGGAGCAAAAATGTGGATTCAACAGAAAAACTGATTTCTGCATCATTCAGTTGAGACAATCCTCCTGGGTACAGTATCACCAGAAAGGAAGAGTAAGCAGTAAACCCATGGATGCAGACTGAGTCAGTGGATTCAGAAGGGACTGAACAAGTTAATTGGCAAAAGATTCATATGTAAATATTACAAAGACTGAGGAGCATTGTACCCTCTAATGTGACAGTACTGGACGTTGGGGACCTGTGCAGGACTGGACTGGACAAAGTAGGCAGGATCTCATTCTCTCCCTAAAAAGGACTTCATTTGCTTGCTTTGCAAGGTGGAGCAGGACTAGATATGGAGCAGGACTAGCTGGAGTGTTAATCTGAGCCAGCAGGGCACTGCTGTCTTTTAAAAGTCCTATTTCCCACAGTGCTGTAGGCAGAGGGGTATGGCCAGCAAAGGAAATCCAAGCACGTTTCTTTAAGGCCTGAGTAATTTGCTAATCTGAGAAGTTGAATATAATGTTTTATCATTTGCCTACTTGGGTCTTTTTGCAGTTGATAGATTATTTTCATCTTACAGATTATTAACTTTATTTTTTTAATGATGCTCTTAATGTATTTTCCAATACCTTTTTAAAAAAGCTAATGCATGCTTTCTTTTTTTCTTTTAATCTCCCATTCAGTCTCTGCAGTGATTATAAATTCAGGGCATGAGGATAGCAAGGAAATAATATATCATCTACCAAGATAACAGTGCTGTCACACCAAAATATGCTATCCCAGATCTGGATAATAGCTTCCCTCTTCTTTTCAACTGTATCAGTGGGTCAAAGCTACCAGGTGTCGCTGTAAACCTTGACTTTTGCATCAAAATCTAATTTTTATTTTTTATTACAAAATTATATGTCCATTTTGCCAATATGAAGTGGTTTAAAGTGTTTCATGTGGATGGAGAAAGGGTTGTTTCTTTGCTTGTTTAATAGCATTTTCATGCTTCTTAGACTCAAAAGAGGCATCACACTCCTGGTATATGGGGCAGACAGGGACAGGAATTTGTGCTTCATAGTGTAGAATAAAAGAGTTGGACATGTCTGATTTGTGTAGGAGCTGTAAGACCACAAGTTAATTATAGCACCATTACAAAGTAGGTTTTTTGTTTGTGGTAAGAATAAGGAGCTCATCCTTTCAGGTTTTTCTGTATTTTTTGTGAATTTATGTGAAGTTCATGGACCAGAAGAAACCTTGGTGACCATCTAAACTAACCATACAACTTCCCTGAATTTACTCATATTTCAACTTGTATTTGAATTGCATTTCAGAGGGACATTCAATCTATTTAAGGTTGCCAGTGATACAAAATCCATCGCAGCCTTTTGTGGTTAATTAGCCCTACTGCTTTTATTTCTAGTTTGAGTATGTGTGGTTTCAGCTCCATCTCATCTGTGATAAAGGGTTGGTTTTCATCAAATTTCACTTCGTCCTTTATAGGTACTTCGTTATGAAATCACAGTTTAATCCTCCCTTTTTAAAAGCAAACAAATTGTGTTTCAGGGGTCTTTTGCTCCCGGGCATGTTTCTGTAACTATTTTGAAAGTTCTTTTCTGACTCTCCTGCCCTCTCTTTGGTTAGTAATAATCTTGTTGAATCGTGTTACAAGAATGAGATGAAGCATCCAAGTGATGGTCACTACTTCACTAAATACAAAGGTGTACTAAATATTGCTGTGTAAAACTGTTGTGTTTATATAGTCATGGTTTGCATTAATTATTCTGGCCAGTGAGAATTTTGATTACCTGTCAGGATTCGCAAATCCTTTTCTGTCCAAATGAATTTCATAATTAATTTACCAGGCACTGGCTTTTTACTTTTTTTTTTTTTAATATATATATAGGTGCATACATCCATTCATAGTTCCTACATTAACAGACTGGGAGACATAATTATTAACTTTGTTGGTGATATACAGGCTGGTAGAATGCAGAACCTTATCTTCTTTTATTTATTGTCCTTGTCCAAATTGCAGATATCATTCTCATTTTGTATCTGCATGGTCTTGGGAATCCACTAATGTTGTGTGAGTAAGCGCATAAAGAAGGCTTTTCAGTAAAGTCTCACTTATTAACAAGCTGAGGAGAGTACAGAAAGCAAAACAAGGAGAATTTTAATAGGGTAAAATAGCAACGAGGCCAAAATCAAGAGATTTCAATGTTCTTATTCACAGAAAACATTGGTGGAAGGACACTCTGAATATCAATCCAAGCAGGAACAAGTGCCAATCTTCAATGCTAATTGATTTTATCAGTGAAGCAAAACGAGCCCAGCCTAATAGTTAACTCTGAGACAAGATGCTGCCAAGACCTTCCCATATTAGATGACATTGCAAGCCCAAATACTTGTCTGATAAACAATATAGAAAATGGGCATTGACCTCTGCGATAGTAAAAACCCAATGTCATAGAAAAATGAGGGACACATGCTGCAGCTGAATTTTAGATACCACTGACAAACTGTGAGTGATCATACATGGTCACACAGTGTGAATACTGATCCCCAAAATATCACTTCTGTAAACAAAACTTAGAAGTAAAAACTGATAGAGGTCATACAAGGGGGAAATCTTGTCATTAGACGAAAATGGAGCAAATCTATCCCGAATGACTAATGTTTTAGTACAATCAAAATGAATAATAATTTCTAAATAACTTGCATGGAACATATTCACATGGGAGTAAACACATGCACTTTTCCAAAAAGTTTTCAGGTTGAGTTCTGGCGAAAAGATACATCATTAGGTCTGAAATTAGCAAGTGTATTTAACAAGTCATTACAAACTTGTAGCTGCAGACCCAGATGCCTAGTAAGGAATTTCTGCAATTTTATGATAAGGATGGTACCTAACTCTTAATGAGACTATTAAAATCCAAGAGCTTTATTCCTTACCCACTAACAAAAGGTAATGGTGCAATAGAGAGCATATAGTGGATGGGAACTTATGTTCATAATAAAAATCATGGAGCTCGACTTACTTAATCCCACACCACAGACAAGCCGTTTTTTAAGTCAGTCGGTCTAGCTTAATTGCTTAAGCCAACTAGGATGATAGCTGGACGTGGCTGTAATGTATGGTAAGATGTGCTTTTCATGGTCTGAGTTAAGGGTGTTGGGAGACTCAGAGTGTTTTTGACAAGTTATGGCTACATTTTATAGTCCCAATTTTCTCTATGTCCAAAGTTGGAGTAGAGTCTAGAACATTTTATATGCTGATCCAATGCACATTTTAATATATCCACTATGCTGTAAAAATATCATTGATCAGTAGACAATACATGGGAATCAGAAGGGCATCATCTTGTATTTTTCTAATGCATGTATGATTTAAACTTAAACATTACGAACTCAAAACCAGACCAAATATTCTGTTGTGGTTTAACCCGGCTGGCAACTAAGCACCACGCAGCCGCTCGCTCCCTCCCCCCCCCCTCTTTTGGGGCTGGGGGGG
>NW_009260786.1:630056-632648 GCF_000687185.1 Egretta garzetta
GACCGACCAAACGACCAACTGACTAACTAACCCCCCCCGAGCATGACGTTATATGGTATGGAATAGCTCTTTGGTCAGTTTGGGTTAGCTGTCCTAGCTGTGCTCCCTCCCAGCTTGTTATGCACCTGGCTGAGCAGAAGCAGCTCAAAAAGTCCTTGAGTAGCCTGAGCACTACTTGGCAACAACTGAAAACATCAGTGTGTTATCAACATTCGTCTGGTACTAAATCCAAAACACAGCACTATGCTAGCTACTGTGAAGAAAATTAACTCTATCCCAGCCGAAACCAGGACATACTCTTATCAGGTGGTAGCAGTTAAGCACTAGGCTGGTATCTCTTATGTCCATCAGAAGTCTCCAGACTTCCCTAAACCAAGAAGGGAAAGAAAATCCAGAGCGGAGAGTCTTATTACAGGCATTCTGTAAGATGTATAAACTAGATATTCCAGGAAATTATTGCTGGTGAAGCCAGGTTGCTTGGGAGTATGATTTTTGCAATATTTCTAAATGAGCCAAAGCTTCAAGGTAGGCAAAGTGACATCAGCACAGAAGTCCTGTCTCTCTTCTTTTGCTTGTCAAATGGGTCTAAATTTTGTTGGCTTCCCCCATTATGACTTCATCTCTGCTGGGAGGGCTTGACATTATATCCCTGCTTATATAGTCATGCTGGGAACATTTTGTTAATGTACATCTGCCCTTAGCAGAAAAGGGTTTTTCGGGATGGGACCTGCAAGCCGTTTATGCAGAGCAAGCTTGGAAGAAAAATCCATACAATAGTTGAACATGTTTTACAAGTGCTGGAAAAAAATTAGGGCAAATGTGTTTATTGGATAGGTTTGTTCAGGCAGAAATCATGTTTCCCATGTATTTGCAGTCAAAAAAAAAATCTTGGAGGAGGTGACCTTCAGAATAAGCTAAATTCTGGGAATGAGATAGATCCTGTCTAGAAACATTTATCATTAGTGATTATTCCGAATTCTTCAGTTTAGAAAAATAGCTCTGTGCAGTATTAGATACCATCAGCAGCCTCTCCTGGTCTCCTTAGGGAATCCCAAATTGTGCCTATAGGTGATGGTAATCTTTGTGGCCATTTCAATGAACGGTATGCTGCATATTTAGGAGTTAACAACAGATCCTATCACACCAGACATTCTTTGTTGGTGTAAATCGTAGCTCCATAAGGTACATTCAAACGGGTATGATAAGCTCCCAATAACAGTGCTAAGGTAAGCGATGTTATAAAACTGGCAGAAATAGTAAACATGTCTGCATGTTTGGCGTATGGTATCCTTTTATATGCATGCCCAAACTATAGAATAGGCTGTAAGTTAGGAAGAAAACAAGCTGTTGAATCTGAGTATCTGGTACAAGTCTAAGGACTGGAGTGACATCCTTAAAAATGTCAGAAGTTATAGCTGCAAAATTTGAGTCTGTAATTAGATCTCTGGTCAGTTTATTCGCCAGGAACTGATGGGTTAAAAGGAAGCAAATCGTAAATGGTTTGTTGTTACTGTCAAAGTGTTAATCTGACATAGAAAAACAAAGGAGGAGGATTAGGTTTTTATATTTCTAAAATCTAAATCATGGTGCTTTTTTGCATTAAAGCAACTGAAAATGGGAGTTAAGGAATCCAACTAGTTCAGGTTGATGCATTTGATACCGCACTTGGGACAGGCAAGCACCATATGATTTATGCCTTTGCGATTGCTTTGGTCATGTGAGTAAGCCTATCACAATTTTTCAAAGCAATTTAACAGTATAGTAATACAAAGAAAAAAAAAATATTTGAGCACTGGTCTTTTCAGGTTAAATGAATGGCAATTGCAGGTGCTCAATGCCTGATCTAGATGGAAATTTCCCAGTGATGCAGACCTCAGCTGAACAGCGTTAATTTATTAAACCTGGAGTAGTTCATAAATCCAATGACAAAGGATAACTGAACTGCACATGAACTACCCTGGCATGGGGCCCCCAGCCTTTCCAGGCTACTGGGCACACATAGAATCATAGAATCATTTAGGTTGGAAAAGACCTTTAAGATCAAGTCCAACCATCAGCCTAACCCTGCCATCCCACCACTAATCCATGGCCCTAAGCACCTCATCTACCCGTCTTTTAAATACCTCCACGGATGGGGACTCGACCACTTCTCTGGGCAGCCCGTTCCAATGCTTGATAACCCTTTCATTGAAAAATTTTTCCCTAATGTCCAACCTAAACTTCCCCTGTCACAACTTGAGGCTGTTTCCCCTCATGCTATCGCCTGTTACCAGGGAGAAGAGGCTGACCCCCACCTCACTACAACCTCCTGTCAGACAGTTTTAGAGAGTGATAAGGTCTCCCCTCAGCCTCCTCTTCTCCAGGCTAAACAACCCCAGTTCCCTCAGCTGCTCCCCATCAGACTTGTGCTCCAGACCCCTCACCAGCTTTGTTGCTCTCCTCTGGACACGCTCCAGCAACACAACGTCTTTCTTGTAGTGAGGGGCCCAAAACTGAACACAGTACTCAAGGTGCGGCCTCACCAGCACCGCGTACAGGGGCACAATCACTTCCCTGCTCCTGCTGGCCACGCTATTCCCGATACAAGACAGG
>NW_009260786.1:632662-637271 GCF_000687185.1 Egretta garzetta
CTGATACAAGCCAGGATGCCATTGGCCTTCTTGGCCACCTGGGCACACTGCTGGCTCATATTCAGCCGGCTGTCAACCAGTATCCCCAGGTCTTTTTCCGCCAGGCAGCTTTCCAGCCACTCTTCCCCAAGCCTGTAGTGTTGCATGGGGTTGTTGTGACCAAAGTGCAGGACCCGGCACTTGGCCTTGTTGAACCTCATACAGTTGACCTCAGCCCATCAATCCAGCCTGTCCAGATCCCCCTGCAGAGCCCTCCTCCCCTCAAGCAGATCGACACTCCCACCCAGTTTGGTGTCATCTGCGTGGCATACAGCTGGGAGCAGCCTGGTGTAAGCAGCGGTGAAGGAAGAAGATGCAGGTCACAGGGAGCAGAAGTTTATTTCAGTTTAAAACCACCACATGTTGATATATGAGGAAGAAAAAAGGTTTAGAATGCACTTCTTTGTGTAACTTCCAGAATTTTTGTACCAAACTGGAACCATATCAAATGTAGCAATACCATTTTCCCATGGTTTTTCCTCTAGTTCTGGTTAGCAAATTTTACAGTAAATGATAATAGAATATCTCTGTGCTGAGACCTCTATATTGGGAAGGGCCTGGTAGGTTCCTTAGGTGATTTTGTAAACTTTATTTAGAATTTAGATACCTCCTTAAAAAAACCCTGGCAGTATATCCTTTAATGGCAGAGGAGAGAAGAAACGGAGACAGTCTCATCTCGTGAGTTGTTTGCGTGGAGCCAGCAGCCTGAAGAAGGGCTCACAAGCGGGCAGTTCCCTTCTGTTTTAAGAACAGCCTTGATTAAGTGACAGCTCTTTTTCACAGACAATCTTACTTTAAAATAAATATTTTCAACAGGCATGCTTTGAGTTATGTTAGCAGTTTCCCCCATTAGCATCCTTGTTGAGATTCTGTACATTGCACTTCTTGAAGTGAAAGATGTCATTGAAGCCTCCAGGTAGGACTGCTAAGCTGAATATTTTATCTGTTTCAGTCTATTTGAAGATTTTAGCTATTTCTTCAATTCACAGAGACACTTACCTGTCTGTCTGTGTCTTAACCTCCTGGTCACTGAAAGGAGAGAAAGCCATTGCAATAAAAACAATGAGCAAGATGCATGTTTGAAGTAGACGTGAACCAGAATTGGTGACTAGCATGGGTTAATATTTTTGGAGAAGCAGGTAGGTGTAATCATCTTTGTTCCTTTTCACCTGAAGTTTCTGGAGGATAAGAGGAAATGTTGAAAGAAAAGCCAAAAAAACTTTCCTGTGAAACAGGTACTGCATTTTGGAGTTTGACAGAGGAAAGTATTTTTTTCCTGCGGCATGTAATAATGAGACTGCTCCAGGATAATAGAAGCCGCTTACATTGATTTCACATTCAGATTTTCACTGAGAACTGCATGCAGTTTCTTGAAGTGACCTGAAGATGTAAAATGTTCCTATTGACTCACAGGCTAATACGTGCAATATTACTAGGTGCTAATGGGATGCCATTTTAGTTTCTGTGCTGTTTCGGTGGCATATGCTAGCAATTTAGGTGACAAAGGAAATCACATAGGTACATTCTTGCAGCTGTGCATTTTACTGCTTCGCTGCAGTGATTTGTTCAGCAAGCTTGGCTATCTAAGTTAGTTCATGCAAATGAATGCATCTGTCTTCATTCCTCTCTGCCATTAGTTCATTATCCATACATTAAACCTTAGGGAATAAGTACAGAGATTGATTAGAGAGTTACAGAGTGCAGGTTAGCAGCTGAGAAATGCCTGAATTATTCCTTTTCTTTTTTTCCTTTTTTTTTTTTTCTTTTCCTGTTGGCAAACTTATTTTACAGAAATAGTATGTCCTTGGGGATTTTAAATGCTTATTGACAGCTAAAGTCATCATTATTCTTGTGATTTGGCAAATTTTAATATGAGCCAGCATCTTATTTTGTAGTTCTTTAACCCTGCTTTTCCTTTGGCTTTAACTATATTTTATCTTCATTGTGAATGTTGAGTAAGTTAATGGCCCTTTTGTCACAGGCGTTTTTTCCCTACTATAAACACCTAATAAAAAAAATCCGTACATCCTATTTGTCAGGTGTTATTGCATATTAAATTTCCCCCTAAGCCATCCTTGTAGCTTTAGTGTTATATCAGACTGAAGTATAGAAAAAGAATGAGTCATTATCAGATCACTTTTTAAAACATTCATAGCTATGCATTCTTTCAGTCTATTTTTGAACTACCATCTTCCAGAAGTGGACGTTTCTGGGTTGTGCTTTTCCGCAAAGGTGGAGAGTAAGCAAACCACAAAGGTATCTGTGATCGCTGAGCACAAAGGACAAAAAGTAAAATCTGTAGGAAGTATTCACTCTCATTTTCTATTTTTCTTATTCATTCTCCTCAATAATTTTTCTCATGTTTCCAAAGATTGTCTAACCTTCCACACAGAGGCTTGGATAAACCCTTTTGTCATGCCAAATCTCCTTCAGTACTACCAAGTGGAAAGACAGGGTGTGTTCGTATCATTCAACTTTGTATGTTGTACAAACAAAGAGGTATATGACCCCTAAAAACTTAAAATACCTGTTCCTTAATCCTAGTACTAGGGGAAGTTCTACTGGCTCATTCCTCCAAATTTCAGTCATCATAATACATATTTGAAAAATCACCTTCCGTTATTTGAATGCTTGCACAATAGTTTTATCTAAAAAGTCGTGACACTCTTACTATATTCTTTCCTGATCCTTACTGCTTCAGTTTTGCCATGATACTAATGATCTCGGTTCCATGTCATGAAAAGGAGAACAGATGTTTTATATTAACTAAAATGTTAAATTATGTAGCAACTGTAGACCATGACAGGCAACTCAAAGTATGTTTAGTACAAATAAATGACAGCTTAAATGGAGAAATGGGATCTAATGGCACTACTGCTAAAACTTACCTGGTAGCCACAGGATGTTGAAACATTGGAAGGAGCTGCAAAACATGTCTTAAGTGGCAAAAACCTAAGCAATTCAGGCAGTTCTTAATCTAGGATGGAAAGAAGATTAAGAGGTGATTTGATCAGAGGTTACAGTTCTGTATCTGCAGGGAGATCCTGGATGTAATGGTGGTAGGATAATGAGATCTTGGGATTGAAGGCTTGTCTACTCCAATTCAGTTAGAAATTACCTGTGCACGTAGCAGATTTTCTGTCGCATGGTGCTTTCGAAACCACGTTGGGTTATCTTTCAAAAAGCTAATCGGTAGCAGCAGATATCACTGTATCATGTTTCTCTGCTTGTGTCACTCAGGAGATCAGGGGGAGAGTTGTTCTCCGTGGTTCCTTCCTGCCTTAAAATGCACAAATGCAATCTAATCAATCCTGGCTGGTCCATTTTTGTAACCGTAGAAAGCAGAGAAACTGGAACAGTCAGGCCATGCTTTTGTGAACAGTGTCACCTCAGTACGACTAAGTGCTAATTAGCAAGAGTTCTCCTGGTGCTAATTTCTGAGGAAAGGAAATGGAGAGGAAGTTGGAAGTGAATCCATCAGAATTACAGGAAGAAGTTTTATAAATCAAAATACCACATCAGTGTCAAAGCTGTGTGCTGTTCTGCACAGCAGGACTTCCACTAGCAAGGGAGGAGGGTTACTGATGCCTTCGTCCAATTCAGACAGAAATCTAGAGAAGGCTGATGTTGTCATGGAGCTCTGTCATTTCTTCATCCATAGTGCCTCACAGAGCCGTGCAAAGGTGTTTAGGGAAGCACTGCTGATGCACAGGCTGTTCTCGAGTTTAAGACTTGGTTGTTTATAGCATGAAGCAAAATTTGCGAAAGGAGCCACTTGCTTTATGTGGGACATAGATAGAAATTTGAGATAACTATGGATGTAAGCTCCAGCTCAAAAGTACCTTCTACCCATTCCCCATCCAAGCAAAAAACTGGCATTTTGTGGAAGCAAGGAGGTTTGAGCTCAGGAAAGCACTGTATTGTCTATTGAAAGGGTTATGAAGGTTGACACCATCAAGTTGTTCATTGTTGTGCTTGTTTTGCCCTACCCTCCAATGTCCTTGCTTCAGAAAGCTCCACCTTGACAGTTTAGTGAGCTGTGTTGGGCCCCCGCAGAGGTTCAGGAATTTTAAGTGCCACCACAGATAATACGGAAGCAGAAAAATGCTTGAACTTACTGAAGCCTAGCAAGTGCCTCAAGGTGGCCTGGGTCCTTATCCCAAGACAAGGAAGTTGATCATCGCAAGTCTTTGAGCGTGCAGGTAGTGATCAATGGATAGTGTAGATACTCTCCCAAAGAAGGAATGTAGATACTCGCCCAAAGAAAGCCATCAATGAAAACGCTAGAACTTCACAGCTAGCTCAAGGAATAATGTGCTTTAACTCACCCACATCACTGAGCGAGTTTGTAGTTTGCACTGCATCTTTATTCCAACCATGTGGTATGTCAGGGATAAAATTTCTTTTTTTGTAGGTAATAATGCAAAAAAAAGTTTTGTTGTTATGATTCCACTAAAGCTGCATCTTCTTATTAAAGTATTCATATTTACTGAAGCCAGATATTTTAACGTTTTATAATTTTATTAATAATTTTTCCTCTAATTGAATTTCTCTGCCAAGATTTGCTCAG
>NW_009260787.1:0-262 GCF_000687185.1 Egretta garzetta
AAGAGCTCTGGGTCTGGTCCCAGCTGGAGTGACACCGGCCTGTGCCTGGTGACGGATGGGTCTAAAGGGATTAGACACACCCCATGGGTGACCCCAGAACTGCTCGTAGGGGCGGGAGGGAAGAAAGTCCATGCCTAGCCCACAGCTGGAAGACGCGCAGCCCCACGCCTGCACATCCCAACAGAGGCAGCAGGAGTGAGGAGGCTCTCACACTCTTCCCAGGCAACCAGCAGACCTGGTGGCCGCACGGTGGGGCCCGCCG
>NW_009260787.1:1643-2369 GCF_000687185.1 Egretta garzetta
CCTGCTGGAGAGACGTTCAGAAGGCTGGTGACCACTTGCATGGGGGACTGGTCGGTCAGCAGGAGCAGTAGGGACTCCACGCTCTGCTGGGCTGACTCTGTGGTGATGCATCCCATGTTTTCCTGGATGCAGGTCATGATCTGTGGCACCTGGAGGGGACAGAGGTGCTGCCCCTGGAGTGCAGCCCAGCTGCCCTTCCCATTGCCCTCTGCTGGCTTAAGGTGGCTTCAGGTGCCTGAGACACCTGGGTTTGGGAGGGAGGGAGGGATGGACGGAGGAACAAGGCCCGGCAGGGCTGAAGGGCAGGGTGATCCAGCCACAGGCCACTCACATCCACCAGCCAGAAGCCAGGGTCTCTCATGACCCAAACCAGAATGTTTCTTGCCCCCTCCTTGTCAAAGATGCTGGAGTCTCTCATTGGCTACGAGGACGATGTCTGTTATCTCACATGCTCTGAGGTATTTTGCAAAGTTCTATGGGAGGAAGGAAGGGAGCAAAGCCACGTCACACTGAGCGCCCCGATGGCGCTGCTTCGCTGGGCAGTGTGAATTGCAGCAGTGTTTCTTGCTGTCCCTCTCATCCCCAGGAGACGGATCTGAACTCCTAGAGATAAGGGAGGACTCCCGTGCTGCCTCACAGTGCCTGGGAGTGACCCAAGGGCAGACAATCTGCTGTGCGCAGAGCAGCCTGGGGCACTGGATGGGGCCAGGCCCCGGGGGAGGGGGC
>NW_009260787.1:2428-3478 GCF_000687185.1 Egretta garzetta
AACCCTCTCAAGGGACAGTGAGGCCACACCAGCCCCACTCATTCTGGATGCCTTTTCTCACACAAGTCCCCTGCTGGTGCCATGAACAAGAGTCCAAGCAAGGGGGAAGCTCATTACCACAGTAAGGTCTCTGATGGTGGGTAAAATCAGCAGGGAGGTGGTCTCAGGTTTCCAGCTGAGCTGTTTTGCTTTGTCCTTCAGCGCTGACCTGCCTAAACAGCGGGGGAAGCACAGAAGAGTCAATGTTCACGGCAGCTTTGCCAGCAAGCTCACCAAACCGCCCTGAGATCTGCTTGCAAAAAGGGAGGACACAAGCGGCCAAGGAGGTTCCCGGAGGGCGTCAGGAATAGCTTCTTGGGGGGACCAGCCGGGGTGATGCACGGACGGATCTGCTCATCACTGAGAGGGAAGGCATGGCTTTGGGACGTGGCAATCAATGGTAGCTTTGGCTGTGGGGTCAACAGAACAGAGGGGTTCAAGATCCTGAAAGGAGAGAGGGAAGAGAGCAGCAGAGAACAGGTCCTGGACTTGCTGCAGCAAAATGACAGCTGGGACACTGTGGGGAGCAGCTGTGAGGGGCAGAGGAGGTCAGGAAGAGAAGCAGACCTATGAGGAGATATCTGTGGGTGGAGGGATGAAGCCCACCATAACTTCTCTTACTTTCTTGCTTACAGACAAAATAAGAGAGGTAAAAAAGAGCATGGAAAGCTGCAGAATTTGTTGCATCCTTAGAAGATTGGAAGAGGAGGAGACGTCCCAGCAGCTGTCCCAGGATTGGGATCTGGATGTCTCCATAGCAGACAGGGTCTTACTTGTATTTCCCAAGTGGGTCCAGTGCTGGATGAGGGAGGCAGAAGAGCAGAAGGGTTGAGGGCAGGCAGCTGGTGCCAGAGCCCTGAACCCAAGAGGGCTGGAGCCCTGGTGAGTCGGGGCTTTGCAGGGCCGTGCCGGCCATGGCTCCCAGAGCAGCTAGCTGGGCAGCAGCCCTGCACAGGGAGAGCTGCAGGCTGCTCTGGTGTGCAGGGAGGGGGAGATGGCCCGGCTGGAGGG
>NW_009260787.1:3806-6736 GCF_000687185.1 Egretta garzetta
CTGCAAGAGCTTGGTGGGCAGCCCCTGGTTGGCCAAGGGAGGTGGGCACCCTCCCTGCAGTGTGCTGTCTCTGCGTGGCACTAGGGTTGGGACCATCCACTCAAGAGACGACACTCCCTTCCCCCCAGGGTGAGCCCTGTGAAGCTCACACTTTGCCAGAACTGCAAGATATTCTGCAGCTCCCCGCTGACTCTGGAGGCAGGAAGGCTGAGCACCACCTTCTCTAGCATGGTTTCCGTGGCTTTCAGGGTCTGCAAGGAAGACATAGAATTGCAGCAGTGTTTCTTGCTGTCCCTCTCATCCCCAGGAGACAGATCTGAACTCCTAGAGACAAGGGAGGACTCCTGTGCTGCCTCACAGTGCCTGGGAGTGACCCAAGGGCAGACAATCTGCTGTGCGCAGAGCAGCCTGTGGCACTGGACGTGGCCAGGCCCACGGGTAGGGGACGAAGGGAGGGGGGGAGGGAAGCAAAGCCAAGACCCTGCCCTGCCTTGGATCTCTGGTCATACCACAACACAGGGTGGCCCAGAGGGTCCGGGGGCTCCTGTAGCTCACCCAGCACTTACATTGGAGTAGAGGGAAGTGTCCAGGTCCTGCATTTTCTCTCTTGGAGGAAGCAAGAAGACACCTGAGAAGAGGGCTTCCAGGAGGGTTGTCTCTTTGCCCTCCAGCACTGTCATCACTGAGCTGCAGAGAGAGAGGGGGGCCAGTGGGACACTGGTGCTGGGCGCAGTGCCTCAAGGCCTCGTGCAGGTGGACATGGACCTCGGGGGCAGGGGTCCCTAGGAGGGATGGGCAGGTACCTCAACTCGTCGATGGCAAGCATGGCTCTCAGCTGCACCGCCGTGCACAGCAGGGCTCCTCTTCCAGCAGCACCTGCAGAGCACAACTGGGATGGGGACCTGGCAGCTGCCAGCACCCAGTGCCACCAGACCCTTGCCCTGCCCAAGTGCTGGCCTCACGGGGTGCGGGTGCCGGGCGGCCGTGCCCCCTTCCCCAGAGCCGCCAGCTGTCCCCTCACCTTGATGTTCTCTGCCAGTTTGTAGTGGTGGAAGAAGACATCCAGGCCCTGTGACAAGCCATGCTCCCTGGCAGTACTGCAGAGGGTGCAGATGCAGTTAAGGAACGCCACCTTCTGGCCCTCCTCCTGGCAGCCTGGGGGAACAGAGAGACAAACAGGGAGCATGAGAGAGGGGGACACGTGGCCAGCGGGACCAGAGCCCTGGGGTTTGGAGACCTGGGAGGAGCAGCTCTGCTCAGCCAGCACACCTCCAGCAGCCTGACAGCAGGCAGCACAGCCGCTGTCAGCAGATGCCAACACAGCCACGTTCAAAATGGTCACGGTTACCTTTTCTGGGCTGCTGACAAAGGCCTGGATGAAGTCCACGGCCTCCTGTTTCTCTTTGTAGACAGGTAACCAGCTGGCATCTAATAAAGGAGCAGAGCAGGGAGGGCTGTAGAGGGGGTCTGGGGACAGGAGAGAGCCGAGGAGGAGCTTCCTTTCTTCCCTAGGAAGAAAATTGACTCTATCCCAGCCAAAACCAGGACAGCAACTCAGACCACCCTCATCCTAGGCAGCCAAGATCAGGATGCACCCTGCAAGCACTGTGCCACAGGTGCTGCAAAACCATGACGAGGTGCAGCTCTTCTCAGAAAAATGGCTGTATTTTAGTAAAGCTGGAACAAGAAGCTTAAACCCGGCCCGTCCTTCACAGGTGTATTGACATGCAGTGAGGACAGGGCTCAGGAACGGTGGTTCCAGCTTCGGCCACCCCGTGGGGCTCCAGGCATCCCAGCGAGGCCCGAGCCTCTGCTGTTGCTGCATCACCATTCCTGTGGTGATGGACTCAGGAGGGTTTCCAAGCAGGGTGCAGAGGTGATAAGGGGGGGCAAAAGCAATTGCAGGGTCCCTATAGGGACTAGAGGTCACCATAACTGCATCAGAAAGGGTCCTTAGGGGACAAGAGGGCTCCTAAGAACTGTGGCTGAGCTCTTTGGTCCCTCAGGGGCCACACCGCAAGCCCTAGGCACAGAGCTTTGTCAGCCTCCCTGCTCCCCAGCATGCTCCCTTGTTCCTGCCAGCTGGGCTGCACAGTCTCCTTCTCCTCCTCCTCTTCCTCGTCGTCCTCCTCCTGGTCCTCCTCATCCTCCTCCAGGCTGATCCCAGAGAAGACCAGTAGCGGAGGGGGTGGGATGGAGCAGGGCGGCCAACCAAGGAGGGGGAGGCCACTCACAGTAACTTCCACACGGCAAAATTGCCAAATCCCCTTTTTCTCTGTGTCACAGGCACTGTCCTGAGCTGCTGCTTCAGCAAGTTGGGCAGCTTGGTCTGTTTCCCGTACTGTGAAAACAGACATCACATTTTGGGGGCAGCTGGGCAGCGAGGGATTGACAGAGATTATAATCCCCTCCAGGCTGGGGGAGCATGCTGCCCAGGCTGCGGGCACCTGGGGATGATTCTCTCCAGAGCAGCTGCACTTTGGGCAGGAGGCAAGGGAGACAAGGGAATATCCATCCCCCAGATCAGCAGGCAGAATGAATTCAAACTCCCTGCACTTCTCCAGGAGCCTCTGGTCAGCCTTTAGCCTAGGAGGAGCAGCCCCATTGCAGGGGGAGGCGGTGAGCAACCGCATTGTGCATCCCTTTTTTTTGTATATTCTATTATTTTAATTATTTATTATTATTTTCTTGTGCCAGGGAACAGTCCTTATCTCAGTCCACGAACATCACTTTTTTTTCTCCCAATTCCTTCCCACATTCCAGCGGGGAGGGGGGCAGTGAGCGATCTGCTGTCTGGTGTTCAGTTGCCTGCTGGGTTGAAGCATAACGCCGTTCGTCCCAGGGCTGGAGGTTGCTGGGCCGGTCCCGCATCAGCCGGCTTGCGGAGTTGGACAGCCATGGAGGCCGGGGTGCGGGCGGGCGGGACGGGC
>NW_009260787.1:11252-12016 GCF_000687185.1 Egretta garzetta
AGCACATCACGAGCACAGCAGCGGGACCCTGTGACATCACAATCCAGCCTCCCATCCATGTCCATGGTTGCGGGGTCCCACCCCTCCTCCAAGCACCCCTGGCACGCCCCTCCCCCCCCTCCCCACGTCACCTTGGGAGGGCCGGGGTCTCACAGGGGAGGGGGACTGAGACTGCACTGAGTCGTCTTTGGGCTGTGTAGAGCTTGACGATGGTGATGATATCATAGAATCATAGAATGTTTTGGGTTGGAAGGGACCCCTGAGGTCATCTAGTCCAACCCCCAATGTGGCCGAGTGCTTATGGTTAAGAATCGGGGGAAGGCCAGCAAGGCAGATATCATGGTGGGAGGCTGTTATAGACTTCCAAACCAAGAAGAAGAGGCAGACCAAGTATTCTACCAGCAGCTGGGAGAAGTCTCACAATCGCTAGCCCTTGTTCTCGTGTGGGACTTCAACTTAGGAGATGTCTGCTGAACATACAATACAGCAGAGAGGAAACAGTCTGGGGAGATGCAGTCGAAGACTCTCAGAGGGCAACTTGGGCTTCAATTTCAGACCAGAAGGATTTCCATGACACAGTCCCAGCCACCACCTACGCAGTAGATCCTGCCCAGCAGACAACCTGCAGAACCTGCAGACAATCAGCACATGGGCGCATACGCATCGATGGCAGCTCAGATCCCTGCACTCTGGCTCGGGGATGACTGGGGGCTGGCAACCCTTGGGGCAGCAGCAGGAACCGCTCTGACCCTGATGGTGGGGCT
>NW_009260787.1:12119-12837 GCF_000687185.1 Egretta garzetta
ATCCCTGCTCTTGCCCCCGCAGCCCCCCTGCCCATGGCCCTGAGCCTGCTGAAAAGGGGACCTTAGTGGAGAAGATGTTGCTTAAAACGTGCTCACTATTGTCTCTTGTACAAGTTCTTGATAAGAACCGAGAAGTTGCCTTGAGAACCAGCTAAAACCGACCCTGCACTCTGGACCAGAGCCAAGGAGCAACTGAGTCTGAGCAAGAACAAGGGGTTACTAGCGGTGACGAAGAGGAGTTGTCAGCCTTCATCCCCCACAACCCCTGCGACCACCACCCGGAGACACTGTGCAAGCGCAGTGGGGAGGAGTTTATGGAAATGACTTCTTGGGGCTAATTTTAATACAAAGCAGGGACAAGTCATGCATATGCATAGGCGTATTTGGGAATCTTATCTATATGTAACACTTTGTCGTATAACTTCAAGGCAAGCTACCACACGCGCACGCACGACTTTGGTGGGACTACCCCCCGTGCTGCCCAGCGCTGAATAAACACACCTACTTTACAGTCTTACAGATTGTGGAGTCTGTTTTCTGCGTGTCATGGCCATAGTCCCAGTCCCCGCCCCAGCCCCAGTCCGAGCCCCGGTCCCAGCCCCAGCCCCAATCCCAGCCCCAGTCCCAGTCCTGTCCCAGTTCCATCCCAGCCCCAGTCCCAGTCCCAGTCCCATCCCAGCCCCAGCCCCAGTCCCAGTCCCAGCCCCCGCCCCACCCC
>NW_009260787.1:13029-14599 GCF_000687185.1 Egretta garzetta
AGCAGCGGGCCCCTGTGACATCACACTCCAGCCTCCCATCCATGTCCATGGTTGCGGGGTCCCACCCCTCCTCCAAGCACCCCTGGCACGCCCCTCCCCCCCCTCCCCACGTCACCTTGGGAGGGCCGGGGTCTCACAGGGGAGGGGGACTGAGACTGCACTGAGTCGTCTTTGGGCTGTGTAGAGCTTGACGATGGTGATGATATCATAGAATCATAGAATGTTTTGGGTTGGAAGGGACCCCTGAGGTCATCTAGTCCAACCCCCAATGTGGCCGAGTGCTTATGGTTAAGAATCGGGGGAAGGCCAGCAAGGCAGATATCATGGTGGGAGGCTGTTATAGACTTCCAAACCAAGAAGAAGAGGCAGACCAAGTATTCTACCAGCAGCTGGGAGAAGTCTCACAATCGCTAGCCCTTGTTCTCGTGTGGGACTTCAACTTAGGAGATGTCTGCTGAACATACAATACAGCAGAGAGGAAACAGTCTGGGGAGCTGCAGTCGAAGACTCTCAGAGGGCAACTTGGGCTTCAATTTCAGACCAGAAGGATTTCCATGACACAGTCCCAGCCACCACCTACGCAGTAGATCCTGCCCAGCAGACAACCTGCAGAACCTGCAGACAATCAGCACATGGGCGCATACGCATCGATGGCAGCTCAGATCCCTGCACTCTGGCTCGGGGATGACTGGGGGCTGGCAACCCTTGGGGCAGCAGCAGAAACCGCTCTGACCCTGATGGTGGGGCTGTCAGTGAGGCAGAGCACTGGGACCCGGGGCAGCTGATGGTGGGGCCTGCGGGCGCTCAGCTCTCCAGGTCCCTACCCGCTCCCAGGCCTGTCCAGGCTGGGAGATCCCTGCTCCTGCTCCCGCAGCCCCCCTGCCCATGGCCCTGAGCCTGCTGAAAAGGGGACCTTAGTGGAGAAGATGTTGCTTAAAACGTGCTCACTATTGTCTCTTGTACAAGTTCTTGATAAGAACCGAGAAGTTGCCTTGAGAACCAGCTAAAACCGACCCTGCACTCTGGACCAGAGCCAAGGAGCAACTGAGTCTGAGCAAGAACAAGGGGTTACTAGCGGTGACGAAGAGGAGTTGTCAGCCTTCATCCCCCACAACCCCTGCGACCACCACCCGGAGACACTGTGCAAGCGCAGTGGGGAGGAGTTTATGGAAATGACTTCTTGGGGCTAATGTTAATACAAAGCAGGGACAAGTCATGCATATGCATAGGCGTATTTGGGAATCTTATCTATATGTAACACTTTGTCGTATAACTTCAAGGCAAGCTACCACACGCGCACGCACGACTTTGGTGGGACTACCCCCCGTGCTGCCCAGCGCTGAATAAACACACCTACTTTACAGTCTTACAGATTGTGGAGTCTGTTTTCTGCGTGTCATGGCCATAGTCCCAGTCCCCGCCCCAGCCCCAGTCCGAGCCCCGGTCCCAGCCCCAGCCCCAATCCCAGCCCCAGTCCCAGTCCTGTCCCAGTTCCATCCCAGCCCCAGTCCCAGTCCCAGTCCCATCCCAGCCCCAGCCCCAGTCCCAGTCCCAGCCCCCGCCCCACCCC
>NW_009260787.1:15605-16065 GCF_000687185.1 Egretta garzetta
GGGGCGGCGTGACGGGGGCTTGATTTCGGGCAGCCCCCGCCCTGGGCAGGAGGAGCTGCCTGTTCTTGTCTGCGTGGGGGGTCGATTCGGGCCCCTTCTGATGTGCAGAAAATGGACTCCACAGTCTGTAAGACTGTAGGTATATTTATTCAGCGCTGGGCAGCACGGGGGGTAGTCCCACCAAAGTCGTGCGCGCACGTGTGGTAGCTTGCTGTGGTGGTTTGACCCTGGCTGGATGCCAGGGGCCGGCCCACCAAAGCTGCTCTATCATTCCCCTCTAACCGGACAGAGGAGAGAGAAGTAAATCAAAGGGCTCGTGGATTGAGATAAAGGCAGTTTAATAAAGAAAAAAAAATAAGCAAAGGCCGCGTGTGGTAGCAAAAGGAAAGAAAACAAGATTTTATTCTCTACTTCCCATTAGCAGGCGATGTCCAGCCACTTCCTGGGAAGAAGGGCGTCC
>NW_009260787.1:16616-19557 GCF_000687185.1 Egretta garzetta
ATAAGATTCCCAAATACGCCTATACATATGCATGACTTGTCCCCGCTTTGTATTAAAATTAGCCCCAAGAAGTCATTTCCATAAACTCCTCCCCACTGCGCTTGCACAGTGTCTCCTGGTGGTGGTCGCAGGGGTTGTGGGGGATGAAGGCCGACAACTCCTCTTCGTCACCACTAGTAACCCCTTGTTCTTTCTCAGACTCAGTTGCTCCTTGGCTCTGGTCCAGAGTGCAGGGTCGGTTTTAGCTGGTTCTCAAGGCAACTTCTCGGTTCTTATCAAGAACTTGTACAAGAGACAATAGTGAGCACATTTTAAGCAACATCTTCTCTACTAAGGTCCCCTTTTAACGGCCTTCAGGAAGGGCCATGGGGCTGCGGAGAGACGGCCTTCAGGAAGGGCCATGGCACCCAGGGCTGTTCTCTCGGCAGCGCGGGAGGGGGTGCACAGCTTGGCCTTCCCTCGCTCCGCTCAGGGAGGGAGGGAAGGGGAGGCGGTAGGACGGGAGGGGACAGGGGAGGAGCTGACCTGGGTTTGCTCCGGCTCAGCAAGTCTTTCCCAAAATGCAGGTCTGTCTGTGCTCCAGCCACAGCCCTGGGCGGGAGGAGCTGCGGGAGAGGAGCTGCTCCCACCATCCAGGCTGGGGACAGGGCTCTGCCCCCGGTCACACCGCCCGTGCTGAGCCCAGGGAAACGAGGAAGTCCCAGCATGCACACAGGTAGGAGGACAGTGAAGAGGAGCCGTGTCACGGTTTTTCTGCTGTTTCCTACCTGAACTCAGACATCGGTGTGTGTCAAAGTCAGCTTTTTTTCCTCCAAGCTGCACTGCTTTTCGCCAGGGAAAGCACGTTGGGCTGCGCTGGCCTTGGGGATAACTCGGCTCCTTTAGTTTTTAACTGCATGCCTACACTTTTCCTTTTTCTAACAGTTTCTTTCTTTCCCCCGCCTTCTCCCTCAGTTCCATCCTCTTTCAAAGCTAATTACAACTTGACTTTCTGGACAGATCATCAAGTAGCTAGATGCAGGATACAAGTATAGGCTTGTCTACCTCCAGAGCTGTAGGCTGAGCTATCCTACCTGTACAGACTAGATAAGTATGGGCTACGTCTAGAGTTACTGTTTGCTAATTGCTATTTCTTTTCATATCCTAAAATAGGTAAACGTGGGGACAGTAGCGTAGCCCTCCTGCTGAGAGGCTGGGCTCAGTTGAGAATGACAAGAAGCCCACTCTGAGGGATGCGGTCGGAAGCAAGACAGAAAAGGAGCTGCTGAAGTACCGGCCAAAAGGCAGTCGCTCCTGCAGATGAGGTGGCAACCTGTGGGCTGGGGAGCCAGAGGGCTCTGCTGCTGACACTAGGAACAGGTAAGCAGCAGGTCCTCTTCAGAGAAGGTCACACGCATTGTAGTCTTTCAAAAGGGCCTTTGTAACTGCTGTGAACGGGGGTCCTGTGACTGTGACAGGAAGGTCATCAGCCTGCAGCTCTGCAGTAGTTAAAACTACCGCTGAAACACTTTTGATGGCACATGCTGGTCTATCTGGGTTATTTTATTATGACTTTTGTAATCACTTAATTGAGCTAGAATCGTTTCTTTGTGATCAGGTGACAGGAGTTTCACTAATCTTCTCGTTCCGCAATGCGTCCTGACATCCTTTGTCACTTCTCCCTCTGTTGCCAGGAGGAGTGATGGCTGTGACATGGAACGAGACTGGTGAGTAGTGGCTTCACCAGTAGGCTTGGATTTTGTGAATCCCTCTCGACAAAAAGGACCTGGCAGGTGCTCCGTCCCTCAATTTTGACGTGCAGAATATCTAGAGGGAATTGGGGGATGTTTTCTCCTCGTCTTCCTCCTCCTCCTCCTCCTGTTCCTGCAGTTCCTGCAGTTCCTCCTCCTCCTCTACCTCTTGTTCCTCCTTTTCCTGATCCTACTGTACTTCCTGTTCTTATTCTTCCTCCTCCTCCTTCACATACTCCTCCTCCTCCCCACCTCCTCCTCTTGTTCTTCGTCGTCCTCCTCTTCTTCCTTTCCTTCTTTTCTTTTTCATACTTTGACCACCCTCTCCTCCTCCTCTTCTTCCTCCTCCTCCTCCTCATTTGCTGCTTGCTTTTCCTCCTGGTTTTCCTCCTCCCCATCCTCTTTCCCCTCCTCCTGCTCTAGCCATTCTCTTCCTGTTAGTGGTTGATTGACCTTGGTCAGATGCCAGGTACCCACCAAGCCCATCTCTCACTCCTCCTCCTCAACTGGATGGTGGAAACAAAATACGGTGAAAGGGAAGGACAGGGAGCTCACTCAGCAATTACCGTCACAGGGAAAACACAATTGACTTAGGGAAATGTATATCGTTTATTGACAAGATGGAGGCTCCTGGTGTCAGGTCTGGCTCTCAGGGGTGCTGGGGTGCGCAGGAGAGCTGCCCGGGTGTCAGGGCCAGCTGCTGGTGTCGGGCTCTCTTTCCTTAGCTGCAGCGAGGCGCCTGTGGAGAGAAGAGGCTGCTGATGCCCCGCTGCAGCAGCGGTGCCGGGTGAGTGCGGGGCAGCACTGAGAGCGACGTGGGGTGCGGGCATCCAGCTGCAGATGGGAGCTGTGGGCATGGAGAGCTCTGTGTGCAAGACGGGGTGCCCCACAGCCCTCGGCTGGGGCTCTGCTCGCCTTCCCATCCCTGACCAGACAAGGGGACAGCCTCGGCCCTCTCTTCCTTGAGGTGCTCTCCACCCTCTCTTCACAATACCCCAGCACGGACAAAACCCCTGCCTGTGCAGAGGACACGCACGCTGGCAGCATTGGGGTGCAGGTGGGACAGACTGATGCTCTTTCTCCAAGGCAAGGCCGATCGCTGGGAAGGCTCCTCACCAGGGTCTGAGCTGCTGGGACACCTTGGCCGAGGTGAACATCTGGGATTTACGGCATCACCCAACAGGGTGATTTCTGCTGGGAGGTTCACTGCT
>NW_009260787.1:27268-30800 GCF_000687185.1 Egretta garzetta
TCTTCCGATGTCGAGGGCCTCAGCCATGCTGAGGATGTCCTGCCATCTTTTTTAGGGTCCAAAGGTTTATCTGGAATACAAAGACTCATTTCTAAGGCCCAAAGCCTCATTTTGAGTATCTAAATACTCATTGATATGGTCCAAGTGTTCATTTTGGAGTCTAACTCTTTCAGGCCTAAAGTCTAATTTGAAGGGCTGAAGTTGTAATTACTTACTGACTCCTCTGGTCCTCAATGACAAAAGGTAGCCCAACCTGTTGCCTGTCATATGAAGGACCTCCATAAATCTGATCTGGGCCTTCACAGAGGGGACATCCCGCCTCCTCAGGTTCCCCACCACACTCTCTATCAGATCCTGCCTCCCTCCACCGCAGCACCCCAGGTAATCAAGCTGTTCCACCACATCTCATCTAATCCAAACCCATCCCAGTTCTGTGACAAGATATGGGGCTCCACATCCTCCTGGATGTGCTCTGGCTCCTCTTGCCCCTGCAGATGTTGGCTGCAGCACCTCAGCTGTGGCACCGGGGGGGAGTGCAGGCTCCTCACAGGGAAACCTGAGCACTGATCCTGACCAGAACAACCTCACACATTGAGCAGTTAGTGCTGGGCTGGGCTGCACGTACAGCGTAGCCTCCTCCACTGTGCTGTGCTTCACAGATCCCTTTGGCTGCAGGACAAGCTCAGCAGCTTGTTACAACAGAAGAACCTGCAGGCAGCTCCCACTCAGTACTGGCCTTCATGCCAACTGTATGGCCTTGCTGGTATCTCCCAGGGCAGCAAGAAGTTCTCATGAGAACATTCTTTCTCTTGGGCTGAAGAGATGATAAATAGAGTTGTTTCCTTGTGCGAAAATCCTACAATAGTGGCTTGAATGACCAAAACAAGAGGCTCTCTTATATGGATGGGGTCTGCATGGTGTGCGGCATTTGGGTTGGAGGCCTGTGCAGTGCTACACCACCCGGGGACCCACCATCTAAAGGGACATAAGATTATCTATAGAACTCTTCCTTTACAGTGTTAGATCTCATAGAAAGCATTTTAAATGATACCTTACAGGCTCCAAGTGCCTTTCTTACTGGAATCCTATTGGACCAGCACCTCCTGGTGAAAAGCACTCTCCTAGCACACTTGAATGCAGCCCCTGTGGTCCCATGGACTGTGAAGGGTGTAGTTTGCTAAAGAAACCCCTTGCTGATTTGTTTTATTCCAGAGTCCTGTGTCAAGGCAAACAGCCTGGGAGACCTTGCTGGTGGTCACTGAGGCAAAGAGCTCATGGGGTATCTCAGATCGATCTGCACCTATTCTTACTAAATCAGCGCTGGTCCCACATTCCCTTTGTTTCTTCTTTAACTCTTTCTGAAATAACAACCCCTCACCTTGGTGTGCTTGAATTCCTTTTCAGGTTTCCGTGGGGTTTTGATATGCAACACTACTGTGCTTGGAGGAGGTTGCCCTTGAGGTCAAGATGTATGCAGGCACATGGTGGAAATGATTGGTCTGTTCCTTGACTAGGGAGTATCAAGGAAAAGATCATCAAGAGAGTGAGTGAAGATCTCGGTGTGATGTGATTGGTATTCGTGCAATGCCCACAGCTGTTGGATAAGAATGGATCAGCCCTTGCCTCTCTGACGGCATCTGATGACCCACAGCATCAAATCTATCTGTGATGCCATCTGGGGTGTCTGTCATGCACCCACTCAGAATGGGAATTGCTTTCCTGGAGGTCTCCTGTGCTTTTTCCACGAGCTATGGCATCTCATCCATGTGGGACTGGATTTGAACATTCAAGTGAATAGCTGCCATGAATTCTGGAGGGCAACGCGTGGATGAACATGAGAAACCTTCGCTTAGAATCCATGGAGATTTCGTAAGTACAGCTGGTGAGGAAGTGAGAGACACTTAGCTCTCCTTATGGCACATGGCTCCATTTAGTCAGAGGACTACCTCCACAGGCTGCTCTGAACATAATGAGGAGGGACAGGTTGTGTTTCCTTTGGGGTGTCTGCTGTCATTTCAGTTGGGCAAAGGAACATCCCAACAGCCTCAAAGACGTCGCTCCCAGCTACTCTTGTTTCTATGAAGTTCTCCATTAGAGTTTTCAGTCACCTGCTGTGTATCTTGGACCACCTCTGGCACCTGAGATGTTGTCACGATCCACTATTGGGTTGAACAATTTGGCAGAGGTTAAACCCCCTTGCTTTCCAACCGACCTCAGATAATTCTGGGAGGTTGGGGGCAGCTGGGCTTAACTTCTGATTAACTCCAATATTCTATCGTGACTAGGTTCCTTTTACATTCTCGGAAACAGAATTAAGACTCGAAACGGAGTCAAGTGCCAAGTCACTTTATTCGGCCAACAATAAACGCGAGAAAAAAAAGAGCGACCCATGCGGTCCGTGCGGCTGGTGCGGTCTGATGCATCTTTGAATCTGCTGGAGGGTAGATGTTCCTGGGTGCTCCCTCGTGGTCTCTGCCGGTTCCCCTTTTATAGGGTAGTCTTCTTGCATAGTTGATGACTCTTTTGCATACCCACGCCTCCCACTCGGCAGTGGGGCGCATGCCCAGTACCGTCATGCTCGAAAGTTCTAGGGGGTCCGAGCCCCCTCCCCATGTCAGTTAACTCTGGGCCCGGGCGCATGCGCAGAGGATGTGTAGTCCAAGACAACAGGCCACACATTCCTGTGGGGTGGGACCCAATGGGCTGAAACTGCCCCACTCAGTTGCTGTGGTGATTAGGCTTTGGTGGTTAAGCTTGCCTGCCACCAATGTTGAGACAAGCTTCTAGTCCCTTACAGATGTCACCAGGTGTTTGAGTCTGAACAAGTCACTCCTGGCCTCCACCTCCAGTAATGACCAGGAGACAAGCAGCTCCCACACAGCAGGTGCCTATTTTGTGCCCACCTGAACTGAGTCAAGAGGAATCCCTCCTCCTGTGGGTTTGGGGCAGCGACAGGTGAGAGCTGAGTCCCCCTCTAGCCCCAGGACTACAAACCAAGGATGGGATGCCTCGATGGACCCAGCTGAATCCCTTCCCTCAGCAGGGGTAAAGGAGATCATGCACTGTCACTGTCTGGGTGTTGTGTCTTATGATGGGACAGGGAAAGTTGATTCTTATGCCCAACTCTTGTTATTAACAGAGATGACTCTGCTGGAAAGAAGTGCCTCTCCCCAGCTGAGGGAGGGAACGTCAGGGATGACCTCAGCCTGTGTCACAGCAAGTTCCCCTGGAGCCCCAGGGACACCTGGAGGAAGCCCCGGTGGGGCAGAGCAAGGGCTGCCTTGGGCTGGTCCTCTGCTGCTGAGCCAGGCTGGGCTCCTGGGATGGAGGGAACTCATGGCAAGTGGGAAGCACTGCTGAGAGACAGCTCTGCCCAGGAGCAGCTCCTCTGCAAAGCGCAGCAGGGCTGAGGGCACTGCCTGCAGGCAGCGAGAGGAGAGGAGAGATGCACAGAGAGGTTACAGGCAGTGTAGGGTGGGAAGATGCTGAGCACTCACTGGGAGAGAGATCTTCATAGCCTTTTGCTTGGTAT
>NW_009260787.1:30829-53756 GCF_000687185.1 Egretta garzetta
ATCTCCTGAAGCTGACATATCCCACAGCAGATAGGATCTGGCAGGATGATGCTTCAAGTTTCTTCATTGTGAAGGATGATAGGATCCTCCACAGGAAGGTTTCCTTTGACACCATCAGAGGGACAGGGTAAGACAGATCCCTTCTCCTGGGACCAGCTGTAGGTGTGTGAAGGTGGGTGTGCAGGCAAGGGTGCCCAGGGCTGTCCTTCTCAGCAGGGTCCCTGCACCCCAGGGGGCTGTGTGCCGGAGCAGGGACTCTGCTGCCTGCCAGGGTCAGCACTCAGCCTGCCCGGGGAGCTCCCCAGGGTTCTGCAGGGAGAAGCCGTGGGTGGAAGGAGCAACCCAGCATAGCAGGGTCCTTCTGATGTCAAGAGGGTTCTCCATTGGAAAGGGCCACTCACAGCTCATTCCCAGGGCATTTTTGAAGGGACTTCTCAAGAGGGACATCAAGGCAGGGATTACCTGAAAGGGAAGAGTCTGTGCTTTCTGTCCTCTACTCTTGGATTGATGGGTAGGGAGTGTAAGACAGAAATTCATGTTTCAGTTATGGAGTAAGTGCTGAAACTCCAAATTATTTTCACTTAGAGAGGAACATCAAGGTTCACTGGCTTACAGACAGCACCAGCATCTCCTTTCCAGCCTCATCAGGGCTGCCCTGACATCCTCATCGGTATCTGCAGACACAGAGAGATGTCCCTGGGCAGTGCTGAGCTCTCAGTGGGTGGGATAGGTTCTGTGAGCAGTGGCAGGGAGGAGACGTGGGGACAGAGACAGAGCTCCTGGCAGGGACAGCTCCAGGCAGTGGAGGCATGGGCAGGGAGTGAGAGGGAGCTACTGCCAGAAGAACCATCAGAAGGGGAACTCGGGCAGCTCCCTGCCATCCCCTACAGTATTGATGCCTGCCCCTTAGCAATGCTCCCAGGCTCCTCTCCCACCCAGCACAGCGTCTGTCCTCAAGGCTGAGCGATCTCAGGCTGAGCTGCTTCCCTGGCAGCACAGTTTCCATGAAGGAGAAGCTCCCAGGGGCTTGACTGTCTCTCCCTGTTCTCCCTCAGCACATCTCCTTGTGCCCTTGCTGCCTCCGCTGCCCTTCTTCTTCCCCTCAAGATCTGTGGGGTTGGGGTTTTAGCTGCAGCTCAGGCACTGATGCCACAATTCCTGCCATGCAGCTGTCTCCATGGGAGCAAATTCCTTAAGCCCATTGTGCCCTGTGGGCCTCTGGGAAATGTAACGTGTGGGGCTGGGGAACGAGCCCATTCTGTCCCAGTCAGAACAGCCTCAAGACACCCAAGTGCTTCCCCCGCTTTATCATGCTGAGGATGTTGAACACTTCTTCCACATGACAAGTGGGGTATATCTGATCTATAGAGTAACTACAAGAGCTGTTTATATTTAGAATAGCCTGGTCTGTTCTGAACATGAGAATTTGTCCCCCCCCTTTCCCAGGGACCAGTGCTGTAGGGCAGGGCTGACTCCTTGGGAGCCCAGAGGAAGAGGCCCTGCTCTTCACAGCAGACTCAGAAAGCACAAACTGCAGTTCCAGCCAGGGAGACGAGCACAGGTGCTGCCAAAAAGGAGAGAGGCAATTTGTGTTTCTGTCTGTGGTGGGACAGGTGGGGCTTGCAGAGGGGTGGTGGTTAACGACGGGAAGATATTTCCTCAAAGAAAACTCTCCGAACTTGTCAGTGTGCTATCCTCCTTCCACAGTCACCTATGCCCAGAGACATCAGATGTCCAACAGCAGCTCCATCACCCAGTTCCTCCTCCTGGCATTCGCAGACACACGGGAGCTGCAGCTCTTGCACTTCTGGCTCTTCCTGGGCATCTACCTGGCTGCCCTCCTGGGCAACGGCCTCATCATCACCGCCATAGCCTGCGACCACCACCTCCACACCCCCATGTACTTCTTCCTCCTCAACCTCTCCCTCCTTGACCTGGGATCCATCTCTACCATTGTCCCCAAATCCATGGCCAGTTCCCTCTGGAACACCAGGGCCATTTCCTATGCAGGATGTGCTGCACAGGCCTTTCTGTTTGCCTTCTTGGTAGCAGCAGAGTATTCTCTTCTCACTGTCATGGCCTATGACCGCTACGTTGCCATCTGCAAACCCCTGCACTACGGGACCCTCCTGGGCAGCAGAGCTTGTGTCCACATGGCAGCAGCTGCCTGGGGCAGTGGGTTCCTCAGTGCTCTCTCCTGCACACTCAATACTTTTTCAGTGCCCCTCTGCAAGGGCAATGCTTTGGGCCAGTTCTTCTGTGAAATCCCCCAGATCCTCAAGCTCTCCTGCTCAGATGCCTACCTCAGGGAAATTTGGCTTCTTGTATTCAGTGTCTCTATTGCATTTGGGTGTTTTATTTTCATTGTGCTGTCTTATGTGCAGATCTTCAGGGCTGTGCTGAGGATCCCCTCTGAGCAGGGATGGCACAAAGTCTTTTTCACATGCCTCCCTCACCTGGCTGTAGTCTCCCTGCTTGTCAGCACTGGCATGTTTGCTTACCTGAAGCCTTCCTCCATCTCCTCCCCATCCCTGGATCTTGTGGTGGCAGTGCTTTACTCAGTGGTGCCTCCGACATTGAACCCTCTCATCTATAGCATGAGGAACCAGGAGCTCAAGGCTGCCCTGAGGAAACTGATCACACGCTTTTCAACAGCCATAGACCGTGTACCTTCCTCCACAAATGACTCCCAGAGTCTGGCGTGTCAAGGCAGGGTGGGTCATTTTTATTTGTTCACTTGCTTTATTTTCCTTTTTCAACTTCTGATGATGTTGTCTGCAAAAACCCCCCTCCTTCTCAAGTATCCATCATGTTGTGTGACCCAGAAAGTTTGTGTGAATAAGGAGCGAGGCTCTCTGTGTATTTAAGCCAAATAAATGAACTGTCAGCAGTGTCTTTCTCTGAGATCCACCCTCAGTGGGGCAGGAATGAATGGGAAATGAAAACACCTTTCTGGCTGTACCAGCCTGGGGCAGGTTGCTCTGTCTCTGGGGCAGCAGGAGCAGCCTGGGGAGCCCCAAGGCCTGGGATCCTGTGCTGACCTGAGGGAGAGGGGATGGCATGGAGGGGCTGCAGATATCTCAGGGTCTCCAGGAGACGAGAGCAGGGGCCACAAGGTGCCACTGGATTTTTTTTCCTCGTGCCATGGATGCCTCCCACCTCTGGGGCTCACCCCTCTCCAGCCTTGAGGAGGTGCTGTGCCCATCAGAGGGGCTGGGGCTGTGGGGTGAGTGCCCAGAGCTCTGCAGCTCCCTGTGGTGGACACGGCTGTGGGGCCAGCCCAGGCTGGGCTGTGCTGGAGGAGGTGGGAAGGGCTTGGAAGGATCTGGGCTGGGCTGGAAAGTGCCTGGGAGAGGAAAACATCAGCGTATTGCTTGTGACCATGAAAGGTGAGGACTCAAATCAGGAGTTTGTGATGCAGAGCCAGGCCTTCTGGAAGGTATCTAAGACCTGCAGGTTCAGGAGAGAGGAGGAGATGTTTCTGTGCCCTTGGTGTCATTGACTGGGAAGGTTATGAAGGGCCTTTGTCGCCCTGCAGCCACTCTCACTGGCCATTTCCAGCACTTGCCAGTCACCAGCACTTGCCAGTCAGCCCAGATTTACAGGTGAGTTCTGCTGTGAGGTCATCTCCATCTCCTGCTGGGCTACAGGCCCGTTGGGGGAATGGACAGCCCTACCCAGCCTTTCTCCTTGCCCAGACCCAAGCAGACTCTAGAGCAGGGCTTTCTGCGAAGCCCCACATGGGACAAGGCTGGGGCAGGGGTCAGGTGCTGGGAAGGCTGCAAAAGGAGGAGGATCATGGGGGAACTGTGATCTGAATGTTGTCATTGGGGTCCTAACGGTCAGAACTTTCCCCACCCTTGACTGTACCATTTCCCATGCTGTGCCTGCACAGTAGGGCTGTGGGACTGTGTGTGGGCAGTGGGGTTGGGCCAGCACAGGGACAGGGTGCTGACAGGAGCAGTGAAGCAGCTGCCAGGAGGTGACAGCAAGGACAGGCTACCAAGAGGGAGCCTCTGTAGATTGCCTTTGTTGTGGAGGCATGTCTGTAGGAAAGACGACGCTCACCTGGAGATGCTGGCTGCAAGGAAAGGCAAAAGCAAAAAGAAGAGTTTGATTGCTGCGTTAGAAACCGAGGCTGAACAAGGGAAATGCAGGGCTGCTGCTGAACAGGGAGGGGGATTTAATAACAACAGAGATAGGAGGGGCTGAGGGTCTCAAGGCCTTCTGTGCCTGAGTCCTTACTGAAATGGTCTCCAGGCCTCTGTGATCAGGGCAAGGGTTCAAGGAAGAGGAAAGCACATTTTTGCAGGACTTTCAGGAAAACCTGCAAGGATGGATGCCAGTTTCTGGCCCTGCAGGGAACTTACCCTGGCAATGGCACAGGCTGGGGTTGCTGCCTGGCTGGGAGTAGCTCTGTGGGAAAGGTCTTGCTGGTTGGGGAGTTGGAGAGGAGGCAGCCATGTGCCCTGGCAGCAAAGGAGACCAGCAGCGTCCTGGGCTGGACGACCAGCAGCACCACCAGGTGAACAAGAGAAGGGATTATACAGAACACTGTGTCCAGATTTCAGAGCCCAATATAGGAAAGATGTCAGCAAGCTGGAGCCATTTTAGGGAAGGGCTCCCAAGAGGGCTGGGACTAAAGCACTTTGCCTGTGAGAAAAAGCGCAGGGAGCTGAGCTTGTCTAACTTGGAGAAAGGAAGATCTTGGGGTGGTCATGTAGCGGCATGGCACGCTTCCCAGGAAGACTGAGTCAGGCTTGTGTCTGTGGTGCAGGACACCAGGACAAGAGGCAATGGGCTGAAACAAGACGGTTAGGGTCCATATAGAGAAATACTTTTCCAGCATGAGGATAGTCAAATGCTGGAAGCTGTTTCCCAGGGAATTTGTGCTGGCATTATCCCAGAAGGTGACCAAGATATGCTCAGGTAGAACCCTGAGTGATCTGGTCTGGCCCTGCTTTGAGCAGGGGGTTGGTCGAGACCCCTGCTGAGGTCCCTTCCAGCTTGAATGATGTTCTCAGTGGGAAAATAACAGAAGATTGGCTCAAGTGACTTGCAGCTTTGGAGAGGAGCATTGATTATACCAGCAGTCACAAATGCTATGGTTAATGTAGGGGCTGTAACGTACACCTTGAGGGAAATTTAGGCTATATCTTTGGGACCATCTGTGCGCATAGAGAATAAAGGAAAGACAGCAAAACCAAAAGGAGTTACATCACGGGTCATGAGGAAACAAACATGGAAGTATCTTGTACAAGCTGGTGTCCCACAATCAGAAATAAATGGGTTTACAACTTCAGAAATGTTTCACCAATGGGAAAAGTTAGCATCTATCCAAAATAGCTGACTGCCCCTGGCCCAAATACCAGTTCTGAGCCCACCCTTCACCCCCGCCTGCCACCTCAAGGCAAGGCACAACCCAGGAAGTCCTAAAAGAGAAGAAATGAAGGTTTTGCAGGTCCCCCAAAATTGCCACCACTGTCGCATCCTACCGTGAGGGGCACCGACGCCACTCTGTTCCTTTAACTATAGAGTGGCGGTCTGGGGGGATTTTACCAGTGTTAGCTCTGGTGGGTGCTGGAGCTGAGGTTTCTGTATTACAGAGTAATATAAATAATAAAGACACCACGTCACAGGTCTTTGGACTGGGGAGAAACCTGGCCCCTGTCCTCTGAGCTAAGGTCACCTTAACAATAGGAAATGCCATTCCATTTACCACGCCACTGTTAATTACACAATTAAAGAATGTACCTTGGTTATTGATGTGTTGGCAGGACAAGGAGTTCAAACTTTAAATGGTCGCTTCTGCTCTGGAACTTTGCAAGCGGGATTTGCCATTCGATCTACAACTGTCCTTCATGGATTCCTACAGCGGTATCCTGTTGGGCTGCCTGGGCCTGCCAAGGTTGGAGGAGGAAATTACTCAAAGTATGCAGGCACTTCAACAAGTGGGAATCATTAAGGAAACCGCGACTGCTTTTAATAACCTATTTGGGCTGTTGAAAACCAGATGGCACTTGGAGAATGACTGTAGATCACGGAGAATTGAACAAAGTCACCCCCACACTGGCAGTTACGGTACCAAACATGGTTCCTCTTATAGAAAAACTGATCAAAAATTTACAACCCTGGAAGGAGGTGCTAGAGCTTGCTCATGCTTTCTTTTCAATACCCATTGTGTGTTTATAAAGCCTGTGCACATCATTGCACTGTTTGTCCACACCTACATTTGAGGGCATTATAAAGGCCATGGGGAAAGACCAAACAGGGTCAGTGGGCCCTGAGTACCTGGCAGGTCGATGACATGGGGGGTGGGGGTGGCGATATGGATTCCTTGCTGTGGACGCAGGGTCAGGACTGGTTTTTGCTAAACCCACCAAATATGCTGATCAACATAACCCAGCTGAAGCACTAGAACAACTCATTCCTCAACACGGACCTCCTCCCCAAATACAAAGTCACCAAGGATCACACTTTAGTGGACTGAATGGCCAAGACTGGGCTCAAGGGCTGGGGATAGATTGGATATTCCACACTGCCTACCAATCCCCAAGCTAATAGCTTGATTGAAAGAACAGATGGGCTGTTGGAGGAACAATTGGGGAAGCTAACAAGTGCTAACACTTTACATGGTTAGAGTTCCCATTTCACTACAGCATTGGCTTTTTGTTAAATAGCTGCAATATTCATAATCAAACAGCCTATGATCATATGACAATACCTCCAGAACAAATCATGGTGAGGAATGACATTCTTCCAGATGGTATCTCTCCCACGGTATTAGTTACAGGGGAAATGGAACTGTTTACACTGATGGATTTTGTGGTGGGACAGTGACTTATTAGTCAAGATGTGAAGATTCATATAATAACCCCTGAGAATGCCGAACTGTTCCGTACCCCAACTGCTCCTCTTATTTTACATCTTCTATTGATATCATATGCTTGAGTTCTTGTATTTCAGGTATGTTCGACCAATACCTGTGCCTTATGTAGAGGAGGTAGCATTGGAACTGTGTTATTGGTGTCACAAACCCAACACTGAATTGAAGTTCAGTCTGAAAAGCACATGCCCTAGCTCTGCCATCTCTGTGGGCAATACCCCACATCAGGATATCAAACTCATACTAAGTGTTGCTTAGTCTTGTGTGCTTGACCAGTAGAGCATCTGTGTTTCGATAACATAGACCTGTGATGGACTCCTATAGGCACCGTGTCCAATGTGCTTGAGTCAACATTGAACTGAAGTTCAGTTTGAAAAGCGCAAGCCATAGCTCTGCCATCTCTGTGGGCAGTTGCCCCACTTCAGGTTACCAAACCCAGAGTAATATTGACTGAAGGAGCTGGAGCAAGGGTGTATGTATTGCTGGAAGGAGATGACACTCCTGTTTTCCTCCCAGGTTGGCTTGTCGTGCTTTGTAGTCCTTGTGCTACAAGCACATGCCCTGGATACATTTCCGCAAGATGAACATGTGAATACTTAGATTTGGTTGGCCTCTACTGTAACTGACTCATCTGTGGTTTGTGTTGAGGGAGGGTTAACAGCTGCAGATCTCTTGACAGCATGTTCCACTGGCGTGCCAACCCCCAGAGCTCTGTTACAGAATTGTACCTTGCTAAGTGATTTTGATATTCATGTTTCTCATTGTGATTTTTTCTGAGTTGGCGAGAGCCGTACACCAATGAGCATTACCAAATCACTTGGTGGTGGACCATCTCCTCCACGGACACCATAAACACTGCTTCAGTTTTAAAGGTGTGTGTTGCTTCAACATAACTGATGAATCAGCCAGCATAGGGGATGACACCATCTCCATGACTTCAAGCATCACATGAATCAGTCTCCTGGTGGTGCCTGGCTGGCTGAGTGGTTTAATTCCCTGACAGGAGGAGTGGGACACCTGATTCAAAGCATTGTTTTAGGGATATGTTTATTCCTTTTCCTAGATGTGCCTGTTGCGTTCCTCTGTAAATTACCCTGTGCTACACCCTGCAGGCCCAAATGGACACCTCCAGCTTTGCCAGCTCCAGCAGAAGTGGTCTCTTGAGCGAGGGGGTGATATGTGGGAAAATAACAGAAAATTGGCAAGGAGGATTGATCAGTTGATTTAATTGATCAATTAAATTGATCCTCAGCAAGTCAACTGGTACCTGATCTCCATGACTTTATCTTCACCTATGAGATTTCTGGTTTCTTTTCTCCCTTTTCCATGTTGAATGAGGGGAGTGAGTGACTGAGCAGCTGGGCATGTGTCTGGCTGCTGGCCAAGGCTAACTCACCACAGAGCTGCATCAGGACTGCTGTGCCCAGTTTGGGGCTTCCCAGCACAAGGAAGACCCTACACAGAATGAAGTGAGTCCTGCAGAGGTAAGAAGGCTCACTGGGGCTTTGAGCACATTATGTACAAGGAGAGGCTGAGAGAGCTGGGTTCTTGAAAAATCTTTCTGAATAAAACACTGGAGAAAAGCCCCAGGCCAGTTGGTAGGATCTCAGTTAATGGAGATTTTCAATATTTGTTGAGACAAGGCCATGAGGACCTGATCTTCTTGGAGCTGTCTGAGAAAGGGCTTGGGTGAGCGACCAGCTGTGGCAAGAGCTGTGGGACTTGAGCCCCAGAGGAGAATGCAGCAAAGGCCCCTCCTGGGGTCTACGGCAGGACATGAAAGTGGCCAGTGTGTGGGACTGCTCTGGGACAATTTTCTGGAGTATCTTTCCCGATGTTCAGGGAACATGGCAGAGGCTGGGCCCCTCTCTACTGCACTTTTTTTGCCTTGCTTCCTTCACCATGATGCCTGGCTCTGCACCATGAGGACCCTGCTGGGTGCCCCCACCCTGCACACACATATGCAGCTTCTCTCTACACTGGTATTTTCTTCTCCCACATTCTTTCATGACCAGATCAGCCCCTCCTCAGCTCTCCCCACTACCCCTTCCCTCTCCCCAGACCAGAAGAGCAGCCCAGTCTGGGCTGGTCCCTTTAAAGTGCCCAGCACAGGGTGCTTCAGAACTCTGGGCATTCACTGCAAGGCTTGAGGACCTCTAAAAGGGCATAGGAGGTCCTTGGGGGCAGAGAGGGTGTTTCAGTCCCCACAACTGTCTTAGGGCTAGTGCTGGCCTCAAGTGTATCAGGAAACAGATGCCAGTCCCTCTCCGGCTCTCCCAAATTCATATTGTAGGTAATGCACAACCTGGACTGAATTTGCCCCCTCCTCTGCTCCCACCAACCCCACTCCCCACAGCTCAACAGTCCTGGCCCTGGGCCTCCTTAGGCAGCTCCTGCATCTCCCCACTCTCCCTTCTCTGTGCCTGCTGTGTCCCCACTGGCTCAAAAGGCACTGCAGAAACCCTGATCATGGATGCATAAATTTAGTGCATTTACCCTTGGTTGACTTCACCTTTGCGGGTGATTCACCTTCTGAGTCTCCATTCATTCCAACCCCAGGGCACATGGCAAGTCCCCATCCTGTCCGCTCCTTACCCTCCACATTCATGTCCAGAGAGTCTGGTATAAGCCATCAGTCCATGAAGAAACCTGAGGAGATAACGGGGAGCTCGAAGCCCATTTCCCATGCCATTGCACACCAGGAAGGGATGTTTTAACTCAGGAATGCTTGGTCCAGTGGAAACCAATAGTACCATGAGCTTAACCTCCAAACAATTGAGAACACAAGAAGAACAGACTCTTTAAAAGACCAATTCCTTGGAAATTTGCCTGGAAGAAAGTTTGGAGGAAGAGCCCAGCCTTTAGGCACTGGACCTTGGAAATGCCCTTTTACTGAAGAGTTTCTATCTGACAGGACGCACCTCACACAGTGTTGTGCAAGTGTCAGACACAACAGCGTCAATACTCAAGACAAGTAATATAAACCCAGAAAATTATCTGTAAGTAGGTTTAGCACAAAGAAGAAAACAGTAGACTATCTGGGAAATGTGCAGAGAAAGTGTCCCGGTTTCGGCTGGGATAGAGTTAATTTTCTTCATAGTAGCTAGCACAGTGCTGTGTTTTGCATTTAGTACCAGAAGAATGTTGATAACACACTGATGTTTTTAGTTGTTGCCAAGTAGTGCTCAGACTACTCAAGGACTTTTTGAGCTTCTCCTGCTCGGCCAGGTGCATAACAAGCTAGGACAGCTGACCCAAACTGTCCAAAGAGCTATTCCATACCGTATAACATCATGCTCGGGCGGAGTTAGTCGGTCAGTTGTGGGCAGAGTGGTCGCAGCTCGGGCAGAGTGATCGTGACTTGGGGAGAGCGATCGCTGCTCGGGACGGGCTGGGCATCAGTCAGCGGGTGGTGAGCAATTGCATTGTGCCTCACTTGTTTTATATATATATTCTTTATATTCTCTTGTCATTATTATTATCACTATTGTTATTCTTCCATCTTATTAAACTGTCTCTGTCTCAACCCACGGGTCTTACTTTTTTTTTCTTTTCTCCAATTCTCTCCCTCATCCCACTGAGGGAGGGGGGGGGTTGCGCGAGCGGCTGCGTGGTGCTTCGTTGCCAGCCAGGTTAAACCACGTCAGAAAGGTTACTGTAGGTGGAACAGTGTCCTTTGTGCCAGTTTCCATAGGGCCTCCTTGAGCTCGCTGTTCCTCATGCTGTAGATGAGGGGATTCATTGATGGAGGCACTACTGAGTAAAGCACTGACACCACTAGGTCTAGAAATGGTGAGGAGATGGAGGAGGGCTTCAAGTGGGCAAACATGCCAGTGCTGACAAACAGGGAAACCACGGCCAGGTGAGGGAGGCACGTGGAGAAGGCTTTGTGCCGTCCCTGCTGAGAGGGGATCCTCAGGACAGCCCTGAAGATCTGCACATAGGACACCACAATGAAAACAAAACACCCAAAGATTAAAAAACCACTGACCACAAGAAGCCCAGCTTCCCTGAGGTAGGCATCTGAGCAGGAGAGCTTGAGGATCTGGGGGATCTCACAGAAGAACTGGTCTACAGCATTGCCTTGGCAGAGGGGAATGGAAAACGTATTGGCTGTGTGAAGGACAGCATAGAGGAGCCCACCACCCCAGGCAGCTGCTGCCATGTGGACACAAGCTCTGCTGCCCAGGAGGGTCCCGTAGTGCAGGGGTTTGCAGATGGCAATGTAGCGGTCAAAGGACATGATGGTGAGAAGAGAAATCTCTGCTCCAACAAAGAAAACAAACAGAAAGACCTGGGCAGCACATCCTGCGTAGGAAATGGCCCTGGTGTCCCAGAGAGAATTTGCCATTGATTTGGGGACAATGGTGGAGATGGAGCCCAAGTCAAGGAGGGAGAGGTTGAAGAGGAAGAAGTACATGGGGGTGTGGAGGTGGTGGTCGCAGGCTATGGCGGTGATGATGAGGCCGTTGCCCAGGAGGGCAGCCAGGTAGATGCCCAGGAAGAGCCAGAAGTGCAGGAGCTGCAGCTCCCGCATGTCCACGAAGGCCAGGAGGAGGAATCTGTTCATTGAGCTGCCATTGGTCATCTGCTGCTTCTGGGCATGGAAACTGCTACAAGAGATACAAGGGAAAAATTTGCAGAAGCTTCTTAAGAAAACTGATTCACTCATTCTGCAACACCTAAGGGTATTTTTTTTTTCCTGGGGGACTGTTATGCACCTCTGAGGCTGCAGTTCTGGCTGGTGCTGGCTGAGTGTGCTGTGCAGAGCAGTGCCCTCTACCAATGGGCTCCTTAAGGGTCAGCCCTGCTTTACAGCAGTGACACGTGGAGGCAGCAACAGGCCCATGTCTTTGGAGGGGGGTTCCCAGGGAGGAGTTCCCTGCACTGCACTACAGGGTAAAAAGCTCAGGAGGACGATTTCTTCCAGCAGGGAAGGTGGGAGATGAGCTGCAGCAAATGTGTCTCCTTTAAATGTGTTTTAGGATTCAGACACCCCCATCCCACTTGCGAAATGTTCTTGGGAAGGGGTAAAATTCCCCCCTTGCCCTGTTGCTCTCAGTCTAAACATGCGTCAGTGCTCACATGCAGGAGGGCTGCCCTGCCCATCAGCCTGGTGCCCAGCTGCTCTGTGCTTGCACCGCTCTCAGCTGGAAGAGCACTACACCCAGAAGTGGCTCTGAAAGAGAGACTGGTCTAGACTGGCAGCAGAGGGGTCTTGTTCAAGTTGCAGATACATAAGCAGCTTTCCTTTCCAGAACAGCTATGCAGAGCAATGACAAATAGGACAGGACCGGGATGCTGATTTGCATGGGCAGATCAGGTGCTCTCAGCCACCACAAAGGCCCTGGAGGAGAGCTCTGCCCTTCTGGAGTGATGCTCACAGCCCCGCAGGACTCCCTGTCCAGCAGAACCAGGGCTCTTAAGGTGATGTCTGCTTAGAGAAGCAGGTCTCCTTGCCCAAGCACTGCCTGCAGTCTCTGTGACTCTCCTGCAAAGGGCAGCAAGGAGAAGAGAGGTGGCTGGGCACTCAGGAAAGCCTTCTCCTTGCCCAGCAGTGCCCAGCACCTCCCAGTGAGCAAAATGCCAGGGCAGTGGCTCTCAGCCCCTTTGCTGTGCAGACAGAAGGGGCCATGTGCCAGGAGAGATGCACCTCTGCTGTGCTGGAGCTCTGGCTGCAGCGGAGGCAACTCCTGCCCTGGACCACACAGCCTGGAGGGCAGAGGCTCTGCTGGGTGGGAGACGAGAGCAGGGGTCTTGCTACGAGGAAGGAGTCTGCCCTGGAGGGGGTGACAGGGAGCTTTCAAAATTCTCCCTCACATGACATTGCTCCTTGGAGTTTCCTATAGCTCTCTGCCCATGTGTCTGATGCCTGCAGCTATCCTTGCCATGAACCCTTTCCCTGCCCTCAATTTTTTTCCCTTTCAGGGATCACAGAGCCCATCAGGAGCTGCTCTCTGCTCAGCCCTGCCCTGAAGAAACCTCCCAGTTTCAGGCACTCTCCAGAGGTACTCCCCACTTGCAGGCAGTAAGGAGCAGGTCAGACAGAACCCGATGAGGGCAACAAAGCTGACACTGGTGCTCTCTGTAGGTAGGGGAGTGGGTGGAAGCAGTTCACTCGGCTCCTACCACACCTACTGATGTCTCAGTGGAGCAGCTCAGGACTCTCAGTCTCCCTCTCCACAAGCAGCAGCGCCTTTTCCCTTTTCCCTGAAAGAGCAGGAAACTGAAAGCACAGGCTCAGGAAAGCTCTTCGCCTTTAGAGTAGCCCCTGCCTCTGGCAAAGTCCCCTCTGAAACACCCTGGGCAGCTCTGGGTGCACACCCGGGCTTCAGCCCTTCACACTTGTCTCACATGAGCCCCTGGGCTGGGAGACCTCCGGACAGATCCTGGAGCCTGGAGGCTAGGAGAGCTTCAGGAGAGCCTTCCCAGAACTGCAGCTGCATTGCCCTGCACCAAGAGACTTACCGTGTCAGGGGCTGTCCAGATTTCTTCCCTTTCGGCTCTCCCCTCTCCTCCCACTCCCGGCTGCCTTGAATCTCTCCCTGTCCTACTCCTTTTCCCGGCGCCCTGCTGTGCTTTGCAGAGGAGCTCTTCCCTGGCAGAGCTGTCTCTCGGCAGTGCTGCCTGCTTGCCATGAGCTCCCTCCACCCCAGGAGCCTGTCTCAGCCCAGCAGCAGAGGACCTGCCCAAGGCATGACTGTCTCTGCCCCCACCCCACTGCGCTGCCTCCAGGTGTCCCTGGGGCTCTCCAGGAACCTCCCTGGAAAGAGACAGAAGCAATCACCCATGCTGCCTGCCTCACCTCTGCAGAGATGTTTCTTTCCAGCAGTGTCCTTTTTCCTCTCAGAGACACAGTTAGGGCTGAGAATCCCCCTTCCTTCTCCCATCATTAGGCAGGAGACCTGGACAGTGACATCCTTTACCCATGCTGAGAGAAGGGAATCAGCTGAGTCAATGGAGGCATCTCATCCTGCATCTGTAGTTGTGGGGCTGGGAGGGACCTCAGCTCCCTCCATGCCTGCCACAAACCCACAGGAGGTGGTGAGGTTCCTCTTGCTGCTTCCGTAATGGAGTCTGTTAAAAATAGGCACCTGCACTACTTCTCTATGGTCCCATGGTGGTTGATGAAGATGGAGACATGGAGTGCTCACACAAACACCTGGTGACATTTGAGAGGCCAGATGTTGTCCATGACAATGGAGCAGTAAAGAGAGACTGGGGACCATCTGGGGACATCATCCTGCAGCTTGGTGAGGATGCCAGCTGAAATGATGGCAGATGCCCACAGTTAGGACCTCACCACCTCTCCCTGCTCACGCTGTTCAGGGCCGCCTATCGAGGTGTTCAGCTGACCCAATGGAGTGATGTGCCAGAGGGAGAGGGAAGCCTTTCTCTCTCTCCCCTCCTTTACCTGTATTTACTGGCTGTCCATTGTCTGTAACAATCGCTGTCTTGCACATCCCCACAGAGCCTGACCTGCTTCAGGGAAGCTGCTCATTTGATGGCCAAATCCAGGCCTGTGGTGCTGTGTGAGACACCAGGGCTCCCCAGGCTGATTCCCACCCCTGCAGGGAGGACAGCTCTGTCCCGTCTCTGTCTGGTAGATGCAAGGCGCTGCATGAATAAGCAGCACATTGCACTGGGGTGTCCACTCGTGGACTGCCGTTCTCTGCTTTGGATTCTCCTCTCTTCCATTCTCCACTCCCCCTCTTGATGATACAGAGCCTTCAAAGAGTCAGTCCAATGAGTCCACTCGTGGACTGCCGTTCTCTGCTTTGGATTCTCCTCTCTTCCATTCTCCACTCCCCCTCTTGATGATACAGAGCCTTCAAAGAGTCAGTCCAATGAATTTAGTGTGACCGGATCACAGGATGTCCACAGCCAAGGACACTTTCAGCAGCACCTTGTCCTTCCAGGACACCACTGCCTGTCCCTGCCAAAGGCCCCCCGGGGCTGCAGAGACACCCCAGACAGCTGTGCCCTCTCCTGCCAGGGCTGCACAGCCCAGCCCTCTTTCTCTCTCACATTGGGCACATCAGGGATTGCTCTCTTTGGGGGCACCTCACGTCTGTCTTACCATGCCCTCTGCCATCCCCTCCAGCATGAAGCAAAGCTTTTGCGTGCACAGGCTTTTGGGTGCTTGGTATCACTGTTCACCATGACAAGTCTGAGCTTGGCCCTGGAGCCACAACTCAGGGGCTCCAGCCCAGATGTGCAACACTATCCTCAGACTGGGAAGAGGCAGGAGGATCTGGACCTCCATGGTCTGTCACAAGCTGTTACACTGATGGAATAATTTGGGAGGCACAGTGGGACACCTCACACAGCTTTCATGCTGCAATGCAAAGGAGACACAGGCTCGGTACATCACAAGCGGAACACTTTTTGTGTGAAGGAGCTGCTTGGATGCATGGAGCTCCTTTCTGAGAGAGTCAACAGGTTGGGTGAGGCCTTGTGTGTGAGGATCAGAGAAGAGGCCAGATAGGGCGACACTGTGGTAGGAGATAAAGAACCTGCAATCAAGGGGACGAGGTGGACAAGCTCTTACTTCAGCACCTCAAGGCAGTCTCCAGATCAGTGACCGAGGGCTCTTTCTTGGGACATTAATTACCATGACACTCATTGGAGGGAGAACACAGCACTGCAAAAATAGACCCGTAGGTTTCTGGAGGATGTTGGAGCAGTATGTGAGGAAAGCCACCAGTTGGACCAACAGAGATGATAACCACCTGGAACAGGTCCTTGCAAAGCATGAAGAGCTGGTCAGGCATGTCAAAACCAGTGTCACCCTGGGCTGCAGTGACTGTGAAATAGGGGGGGCTCCATCTCTTGAGCAGACTGAGGAAGGAGAGGAGCAGAGTGCAGGTGTCAGACCTCCGAGGGGTGGTCTTTGGCCTATTCAAGAGGCTGTTACTGGGGATCCTGTGGGCAGCAGTGAAGGGCAGCACCACTCAGTACAGCTGTTCCTTAATGAGAGAATCACCCACCAAGAACAGTGGTGAGTACCTAGCTCACAAGACCAGCTTGGGTGAAGAGGGGACACCTGAGGAAGCTCCATAGGCAGTGGAAGCATATACAGGAGGTGACTGCAGAGACTCAGTTCAGAGGGAGGAATTTAGAAATAGGAATGGCTTTGGGAAACCCACAGCTTCCCTAGAGAGGAGCCTTGCAAGGGAGTCCAAGGGTGCCCTAACCAGCTGGTGCTACTTGAGTAACAGTGAAAGAATAAACACAGGTTATGTGGGGCCACTTCTGCATTCAGTGAGAGGAAGTGCAGAGAGGTCTGACCTACTCTGTGTCCTCTCTGCCTCAGTCTTTCCCAGCAAGGTCTTCAAGGCCCTTGTACCTCGAGGCAGACCCCAAGGATGTCTCTGATCCTCCTCTTTGAAAGGCCAAGGAGATCAGGAGCACTCCCTTGGTTGAGGAGTGTGTCCCTTAGCAAGTCCTCTTGCATCACAAGTTAGGACAGTTCATTCTGGAAGCATTCAAGGCCAGGTTGGACGGGGCTCTGAGCAATCTGATCTAGTTAGCGGTGTCCATGCTCACTGCGGGGGGGTTGGACCAGATGACCTCTAGGGGTCCCTTCCAACCCAAAAGATTCTATGATTCTATGATTCTCCGTGGTTGAATACATTAACTTCTAAAGAAATTATTGGTTGGAGGGACATGGTGAACTGGGAAGTAAGCAAATAGAAAAGGAAAAGAAATATAAAAAAATAAATCAGAAGAAGTATTATTCCACTTTAGAGATTTTAAAATTCCAATTGCATTGTGCATCACTTGTTTTGTATATTCTATTATCATTATTGTTATTATTGTTATTCTTTTCCTCTGCTGTTTTATTAAACTGTCTTTATCTCAACCCATGGGATTCACTTTTTTTCCCAATTCTCTCCCCCATCCCACTGAGGGAGAGGGGCAGTGAGCGAGCGGCTGCGTGGTGCTGAGTTGCCAGATGGGTTAAACCACGACACCATCCCGCTGGTGAGGGGGGGAGTGAGTGCATCGCTGCGTTGTGTTCAGCTGCCTGCCGGATTTAACCACAACATGGCAAAAGCCCCACATATTGAGGGACTGTTGCGGCTTAACCCAGCAGGCAGCTGAATGCCGCACAGCCTCTTGCTCACTCCCGTCCTCCATCAGTGGGATGGAGGAGAAAACCAAAAAAGAAAGGTAAAACCTGTGGGTTGAGAGAAAGACAGTTTAATAAAAGAAAAGAACAAAACCAACAATAATAAAAATAGTAATAGAATATACAGAATATACAAGTGGTGCACAGTGCAATGTCCTTTACTGCAAATACAGGGCATTTACATACAGGGTATTTAGGTGAGGAAGAAAGTGAAAACCGGCACCGTCTAGTAGAGGAGCAGACTGCAGAGGTGGAGAAATAGCACCACAGAAAAGCCCAGCTTTCTCCCTGCACCTCAGAATGTATCCAGGTACGGGACGGTTCAGTCTCGATGCAAGAAGTTTCAGGTATAAAGCAGAGAGAGCTGAGGCAGTGCTTCCCTGGAGTTCACCTGCCTTGATCTGGATGGTTAACACACAGCACAGGAGGACTCTTGCCCAATAAACCTCGGTTCTGTTTTTCTCATAAATAGGGCCTGGTGTGCCTAGGAGACTCTTGCCTCCTGCGCTCCTGCTGTGCAACCACCGTGTCTTCTTGGAAACCTCACCACAGGCAGTAGGAGTCTCTTACATCCTCCCCAACGAATCCCTCCATTCTGCAGGGTGAACAAGCCCAGCTCCCTGGGTCCCTCCTAACAAAGCAAGTGCTCCAGCCCTGACCATCTCTGTGGTCCTCCATGGAATTTTTGTTGCCCTCCGGCTTGCCAATGTCTTTCTGGCATTGCAGGGCACCAAAACCTGGGCAAGGATTCTGGATGTGGTGTAACAAGTGCTGAGCAGAGGGAGAGAATCATTTCCCCTGGCTTTGCTCCTGCTCAGACAGCCCAGGATGCTGATGGCCACCTCTGCTGATGGATCATGTTTTCCCTAGAGTAACTCAAGGACCACCAGAACATTTCCCATAGAGCTGCCACCCACTCAGGCAATCCTTAGTCTATGGCCTTAGACTTTGGATTGGTCCTTATTGGATATCATGGGGTTCCCATTGGCCTGTACTTCCAGCTGGTCGAGGTAAATTGGGATGGCAGCCCTGCCCTCCACTCTAGTGTCTCCTCTCCTCAGTGTGGTGTCTTCTGCAAATGTTATGAAAAAACAGCTTCTCATCTCCCCCAGGTCATTCAAACCACGTTAAACAGGGCCGGTTGCAGGATAGAACCCTGCAGGACCCTACTACCCTCCAGGCAGAGGACCACACATTAACCACTTCCCTCCAAGCCCCACTGTCCAGTTGCTATTTTACCCATCTACCTATCCACCTATGCAGACTATAATATCCAAAGCTGGACACAAGAATAATGTGGGGGATGATGCCAAAAGCCTTGCTGATGCCCACGTACAAGACCACCGCTGCTCTCCCCACACCCAGCAATCCTGTCCTTTCATCACAGAAAGCAAAGAGGATGGCCAGGTACAATCTCCTCGGGGTAAACCCGGTCCCCTTCTCTTTCAGACACCCAGATATGGGATCCAAGTGGACACGCTCTCGGACCCAGTCTTTCCTCCCCTGCATCTTTCTTTGGGCATTTTGGAAAGGTGCATGCAATGTCTGGGTGCTGCAAGTCATCAAGGGATTCCCTCAATCTCCATGGATTTTCAAAGCTGATGGAGAGTGGCCTCACTGTCACACTAGCCTGCTTCCTCAGCAGAAATGGGATCTGAGTCATTAAATGGGATGAAAGTCATTACAGTCCCCAATAAGAGCTGCGGTCATGGATGTCAAGACTTCCTTGGCTTCCGTTCTCCACTTCCTAGGCCTGTCTGCAGATGCTTCATCTCCCCTCACAATGTCACACTAACAGGCCTCTCCTCTGACCCTCACCCATATGGGCTCACCCAACCTGTTGCACACCCCATAGAGGAGCTCCATCCATAAGACAAGCTCCTGCACATGGAGGGCACCCCCTCCTGATCATGCCATCCTGCCTCTACTGAAAAGCCCCCATGCACCATTGCAGCACCACTGGCAGTGTGAGCTGTCCCACCACACCTCACCGCTTCATCCATCAATGCCAAAACCCCATGATGGCACATGGGAGCCCAGTTCATCCTCTCTGTGCCCCAGGCTGAGAGCATGGGTACCTGTTTGGGCTGCAGCACCTCAGCTGTGACGCCGGGTACCAAGTGCCCAAGACCCCATGCGTGCAAATGCTGTGCTTGAGAGCGGAGACATGCTGGAGGGGATGGCAGATGGCAAATGAAGGTGAAATGAGGTGCCCACAAAGACGGTAAACCCTGCTGTGCCCAAGGCCAGAGAAAAGCAGAGATGGGCTTCACAACCATGACAGGAGAGGGCTTTGCTGCCTATAGTGTATCTGATGCACCTGAGGGCCTGTGGTGGAGGTGAAGCTGATCTCCAGAAGGAAAAATGTCCTTGGCTTTGGACGTGCTGGGATGCAGGAACACTTTGAAAACCATTAGACCCTTCCTTGATTGTATCATCACAGGGCTGAGCAAAGGACCATTGAAAGAAGAAACAACAGAGTTTGGGAGTAGCCAAATTATTGGAGACGCCAGTGTGATGGGCTTCCTATTCATGAACTGCTCTGCATCAGCTGGATGAACTTGGGTCATCGCTGGCCTCACTGAGGTGTTGGGATTCTGTCATGGGCCAACAGAAAGCAAATCTCTTGGAGATCATAGAATCATAGAATGTTTTCGGTCGGAAGGGACCCCTAGAGGTCATCTAGCCCAACCCCCCTGCAGTGAGCGGGGACACTGCTAACTAGATCAGGTTGCTCAGACCCCCGACCAACCTGGTCTTGAATGTTTCCAGGGATGGGGCCTCCACTACCTCTCTGGGAAACCTGTTCCAGTGTTTCACTACCCTCAGAGATGTCCTCTGGGCTTGTGCAAAGCCATTGGAAGTGCCTGGAGCGCTGCCTGGGGTGTCTGCCTCTTAGCAGGGATGGCTGTCTCTGCCAGCCACATACAACATTACCCACTTGGAAAGAAGTGTCTCTCCCCAGCTGAGGGAGGGAACATCAGGGATGACCTCAGCCTGTGTCACAGCAGGTTCCCCTGGAGCCCCAGGGACACCTGGAGGGAACCCCGAGGGGCAGAGCAAGTGCTGCCTTGGGCTGGTCCTCTGCTGCTGAGCTGGGCTGGGCTCCTGGGAAGGAGGGAGCTCATGGCAAGTGGGCAGCACTGCTGAGAGACAGCTCTGCCCAGGAGCAGCTCCTCTGCAAAGCGCAGCAGGGCTGAGGGCACTACCTGCAGGCACCGAGGGGAGAGGAGTGAGACAGAGAGACCTTGGAGGCAGCCTGGGGTGGGAGGATTCTAAGAGCTCTCTTCGGAAGAAATCTTTGCAGCCTGCTATGCGGTAAGTCTGTGGTGGCAGGGCATTGAATCTGGGGTTCCTGGAGGCTTCTCCTAGAGCTGGTTCATCCCACAGCCTGTAGAATCTGGGAGGAGGATTCTCACAGTTTCCCTAGTGTAGAAGGGGGGACGTGCTCTTGAGCAGGACTTCCCAGCTGCACTGTCTGTGCGACAAGGAATGATGGTTTCTTTGTCTTGGGGATGACTGGAGGCTACAAAGCCGCTTGTGCAGCCAGAGTTGTCCAAGACTGTGCTTCCAAGGAGGGTCCCTGCATCCCTGGAGATGCTCTCCTGAGAGCATTTGCAAGGAGATTTTTGAAGAACATAGTCAAAGTGGGCACTACTTGAAAGGGAAGGAGTCTGTGCTTTGAGATTTGTCCTGTTGCTTGGCTGGGTGGGAAGTGGGAGATGGGAATTTATTTTCCTGCTCTTGAGATGATGCAGAGACACCCATTCTCTTGAGGACGTACCTGAGCTGCTCCGTAGCCCCTGTGCAGACAGAGATGCCCCCCGAGCAGTTCTCTGCTGCCAGGAGGTGTTTACAGGGCAGAGCTGAGCACACAGGGAGTATGTGAGCACTGACAGCGAGGAGACTTGGGTACAGGGAAGCAGTTCCCATCAGGGACAGCTCCAGGCAGCAGAGACATTGTCAGAAAGAGAGAGAGAGATGGAGGAGATCCTAGAAACGTGGTGGGAGGGGAGATTTGGACACCTCCTTGCCGTGTCCTGCAGTGCAAGCCCCATCCCCAGAGCAACTCCCTGGTCTCCTCTCCCACACAGCATTGCTCCCCACCCTCAGTGTCACAAGGACTTGGCCATCAGTTGCCTTCCCAGCAACCCAATCAACAAAGAGAGGGGGGTGAGTATTCAGGTTCAGATGAGACACCAGCGCTATGGATCCTGTCATGAAGATTCTTCCACAGAGGAAAAGCAACGAACTCCCCTCGCAAAATCTGTTGCTGTGGGCCACAGTATGTGAGGCTGGAAAAGATCTGACCCTCCCTTCAGGACACACCATCTTTCGGACATTTGACTTTTTGCTAGAGGGGCGTGCTGAGCTGGAGGCTGCCCTCCAGAAGGTCACAGTTCTTCCATGGCATCCCTTTCTTTCTCAGGTTCCCAAGAGAGAAGACACCATGGGTCTGAGGCCCAGGAAATGCTGCTGGGTGGCTGTAGGTGGGCGGTGGGGGGGCCCCTGCCATGAGCCCTGGGTGTCCCTGGTTGGGAGGGCAGAGCTGAGATCCTCCACAGGTACAATGGGCTGAGGGGTTTGGAGATCTGCACTGGGAAACTGCATTCCTCTACTCCCAGCAGTTTCCTACGCTTTTGGGGGGAACCCCCGAGTGTGATGGTCCTGGAGCTTAAGGAGCTGCTTGCACAGGGCAGCTGAGCCCAGGGCTGATGGACAGTGCGGCTGTCCTCCCTCTGCACTAAGGGACAGTCCCTTTGCCTCTCAGGACCCACAAGATTTCCCTGGCAGTGCAGCAGAAATGCCAGGGGTTTCTGCATGAAAACAACTCCTGAGCTGTGGTGGGGAAACTGGAAAAGAAGACACAAACCAAAATCCCCACAGGTCTGCTCTGCAGTCAGGTGAGTTGGGAGCAACAGTGCTGAAAAGCTCTTTGATATCATGAGGGTATTTAATCTGCAGTCACGATGTGTTCCTCTTTACCTATGTTGTAGGGCAGGACGGACTCCTGCAGAGCCCACATCAGAGCCTCCATCTCCCTGGGGCACCCTCAGCCAGCACCAATCAGATCTCACCAAAGGTCTTCCTAAAATATGAAAGGGGGTTGGGTTGCTTCTATGAGAAATAGATTTGATTTTTGCAAATAATTCTCCCCTAATTTCTCATTTCCTTTACCTCCTTGCAAAGATCCCCACACCCACAGGGCCAAAATGTCCAACACCAGCTCCATCAATGTGTTCCTTCTACTGGCTATTGCAGATACACGGGAGCTGCAGCTCTTGCACTTCTGGCTCTTCCTGGGCATCTACCTGGCTGCCCTCCTGGGAAACAGCCTCATCATCACCACCGTAGCCTGTGAGCACCGCCTCCACACCCCCATGTACTTCTTCCTCCTCAACCTCTCTCTCCTTGACCTGGGTTCAGTCTCCACCATTGTCCCCAAATCTATGGTGAATTCCCTGTGGGACAGCAGGGCCATCTCCTATGTAGGATGTGCTGCCCAAGTCTTTCTGTTTTTCTTTTTGATGTCAGCAGAATTGTATCTTCTCACCATCATGGCCTATGACCGCTACGTTGCCATCTGCAAACCCCTGCACTATGGGACCCTCCTGGGCAGCAGAGCTTGTGTCCACATGGCAGCAGCTGCCTGGGGTAGTGGGTTAATCTATGGTCTCCTTCACACTGCAAATACGTTTTCCATACCTCTCTGCCAGGGTAACGCTGTGAACCAGTTCTTCTGTGAGATCCCCCAGATCCTCAAGCTCTCCTGCTCAGATGCCTACCTCAAAGAGCTTTGGTTTCTTGTTGTTAGTATCTTTGTGGGTTTTGGTTGTTTTGTTTTCATTGTGCTGTCCTATGTGCAGATCTTCAGGGCCGTGCTGAGGATCCCCTCTCAGCAGGGA
>NW_009260787.1:56457-60052 GCF_000687185.1 Egretta garzetta
GATTTGGACACCTCCTTGCCGTGTCCTGCAGTGCAAGCCCCATCCCCAGAGCAACTCCCTGGTCTCCTCTCCCACACAGCATTGCTCCCCACCCTCAGTGTCACAAGGACTTGGCCATCAGTTGCCTTCCCAGCAACCCAATCAACAAAGAGAGGGGGGTGAGTATTCAGGTTCAGATGAGACACCAGCGCTATGGATCCTGTCATGAAGATTCTTCCACAGAGGAAAAGCAACGAACTCCCCTCGCAAAATCTGTTGCTGTGGGCCACAGTATGTGAGGCTGGAAAAGATCTGACCCTCCCTTCAGGACACACCATCTTTCGGACATTTGACTTTTTGCTAGAGGGGCGTGCTGAGCTGGAGGCTGCCCTCCAGAAGGTCACAGTTCTTCCATGGCATCCCTTTCTTTCTCAGGTTCCCAAGAGAGAAGACACCATGGGTCTGAGGCCCAGGAAATGCTGCTGGGTGGCTGTAGGTGGGCAGCTGCCATGAGCCCTGGGTGTCCCTGGTTGGGAGGGCAGAGCTGAGATCCTCCACAGGTACAATGGGCTGAGGGGTTTGGAGATCTGCACTGGGAAACTGCATTCCTCTACTCCCAGCAGTTTCCTACGCTTTTGGGGGGAACCCCCGAGTGTGATGGTCCTGGAGCTTAAGGAGCTGCTTGCACAGGGCAGCTGAGCCCAGGGCTGATGGACAGTGCGGCTGTCCTCCCTCTGCACTAAGGGACAGTCCCTTTGCCTCTCAGGACCCACAAGATTTCCCTGGCAGTGCAGCAGAAATGCCAGGGGTTTCTGCATGAAAACAACTCCTGAGCTGTGGTGGGGAAACTGGAAAAGAAGACACAAACCAAAATCCCCACAGGTCTGCTCTGCAGTCAGGTGAGTTGGGAGCAACAGTGCTGAAAAGCTCTTTGATATCATGAGGGTATTTAATCTGCAGTCACGATGTGTTCCTCTTTACCTATGTTGTAGGGCAGGACGGACTCCTGCAGAGCCCACATCAGAGCCTCCATCTCCCTGGGGCACCCTCAGCCAGCACCAATCAGATCTCACCAAAGGTCTTCCTAAAATATGAAAGGGGGTTGGGTTGCTTCTATGAGAAATAGATTTGATTTTTGCAAATAATTCTCCCCTAATTTCTCATTTCCTTTACCTCCTTGCAAAGATCCCCACACCCACAGGGCCAAAATGTCCAACACCAGCTCCATCAATGTGTTCCTTCTACTGGCTATTGCAGATACACGGGAGCTGCAGCTCTTGCACTTCTGGCTCTTCCTGGGCATCTACCTGGCTGCCCTCCTGGGAAACAGCCTCATCATCACCACCGTAGCCTGTGAGCACCGCCTCCACACCCCCATGTACTTCTTCCTCCTCAACCTCTCTCTCCTTGACCTGGGTTCAGTCTCCACCATTGTCCCCAAATCTATGGTGAATTCCCTGTGGGACAGCAGGGCCATCTCCTATGTAGGATGTGCTGCCCAAGTCTTTCTGTTTTTCTTTTTGATGTCAGCAGAATTGTATCTTCTCACCATCATGGCCTATGACCGCTACGTTGCCATCTGCAAACCCCTGCACTATGGGACCCTCCTGGGCAGCAGAGCTTGTGTCCACATGGCAGCAGCTGCCTGGGGTAGTGGGTTAATCTATGGTCTCCTTCACACTGCAAATACGTTTTCCATACCTCTCTGCCAGGGTAACGCTGTGAACCAGTTCTTCTGTGAGATCCCCCAGATCCTCAAGCTCTCCTGCTCAGATGCCTACCTCAAAGAGCTTTGGTTTCTTGTTGTTAGTATCTTTGTGGGTTTTGGTTGTTTTGTTTTCATTGTGCTGTCCTATGTGCAGATCTTCAGGGCCGTGCTGAGGATCCCCTCTCAGCAGGGACAGCGCAAAACCTTTTCCACCTGCCTCCCTCACCTGGCCGTGGTCTCGCTGTTTCTCAGTACTTCTATGTTTGCCCACTTGAAGTCCCCTTCTATCTCATCCCCATCCCTGGACTTGGTAGTGGCAGTGCTGTACTCAGTGGTGCCTCCAGTAGTGAACCCCATCATCTACAGCATGAGGAACCGGGAGCTCAAAGATGCGCTGAAGAATTTGATTCAACTGGTTGTCTCTAAGCAGCTGTAAGCTGCTCATGCCTTTTCAGAAGCTATTTCTTTTTTGTATCTGAAAACTCAGTGCTGTACTCAGAGTTCACTCCAGCAGTGAGCCCCCTCATCTATACCTTGAGGAACCAGGAAATCAAGGATGCCTTGATGCAATGGAAGCTGTCTCACTGACAATAACCTGCCCCCCCTCCTCTGCACAACTCCCAGAGTTTATTCTAGGCCATGAGTCTGCTTTTCTCTCTTGTGGCGATTCTACTTAGAGATAAGTTTCTGGGTTTGTTAGGATCTGTTGTGGGAGCAAGTACAGGATCTGCAGGTGTGGCTGATAAGTATAGGATCTGCAGGTGTGGTGGCTGAGCTGTAGGATCTGCAGGTGTGGAGACTTTGTTTTGGGACCAATGAGAAAAGAGATAAATAGCAACAGGATCACTTTGATTGCGCTGGTACATGGACTTGGGGTCTGTGCCTTCACTGCCACAAGGATCCAATTTTGTTGGATGAGAGGCAGGCCCCCTAGCTTTCTAGACAACCTCAGATGAGTCTGGGAGGCTAGGGGTGGCTAGACAAACCTCTTGTTTCAGGTTCAATTCCTTCAAGCGAAATTAAGACACAAACAAGGTCAGATGTTGTTCAGGTGTCATAAGTTTACTCATTTATTAACTCTTTGGGGCAAAGAGAGAAAGCAGCAATAGGAAAGAAAGGAAGAAAAGATGGGAAATTAAGCAAGAGGTCCAGTTGGAAGAGTGCAGACAGTCACCACCATGGATCCGCAGCGTCCTGAGGGTCCAAGCCTCTGGGGTCTTCCGTGGTCTCCCGTGGGATTGGTGGTCACCAGAGTCTTCAGTGGTCGCTCACACATTCGGTGGTTCCCCCCCAAGGTCTTCAGTGGTCGCCTGCAGACTTGGTGGTTCCCCCCAGAAGGGGTCTGAGACGTCAGCCTTTTATAGGCTGTATGCCTAAGGCAAATGCTTGCGCATACATTTTGTGCAGTTTATTTTTGGCATTGTTGGTGTTGGGCAGGGGCAGGGTTCAAACTGCAGGCCCTGGTGGGCAGGCGCCTTGCCTGGGTGTCTGATAAGCAAAAGAATGGCCTGCTGCTTCAGCACACCTGCAAGCCGCCTTGTTTGGTCTTCTCAGATAAGCACAAAAAGGAGTGAGCTTTGAGACAACTAGCTGGCTATTCAGTCTCTCACAGGGTTTATACTCCTTCTGTTGAGGTTTGATCCTGTTGTGCCTGACCCTTGCACAACACTGTGTCACATGTAGCTTTTCGATGAAAGGTTATGAGCCAGGTGCAGTGCCTGATATCTGTGCTCTTACTCCTAAGTTTCTTCCAATAAAATATCCAGGCAAAAATTATTTTAAAGTCTCTGTTCTCTTATTGTTCTCAATGCTTTTGAGGTCTGGCTCGTGATAACATTGGGTTCCATGGGATCAAATGTTTTGGGTTTAAAGGCTGTCTTTTTGGTGTCCAATGGCAGGGGAGATGGT
>NW_009260787.1:60086-61305 GCF_000687185.1 Egretta garzetta
ACTCAGTTAAAGTTGGGGATCACCAACAATCTGACTTCAAGAGAGCCTGAGAGTGAGTTGCCTCAGTTTGCTCATTCTCTTGGGGCCAGCACCAGCCTTGAGTCTGATGGGGACCCTGGAGGCTTCTCTCTCACCCCAAGCATCTGTTGTGCCCTTCAGACTGATCTGCTCTGCTGGGCTGGGCTAGGGAGAGGGCAGGGGAGGTGGGGAAAGCTGGGAAGGGGTTGGGATGGGCTGGAAAGAGCCCAGGAGAGAAAAACACCAGTGTAGAGCTGAGCTGTGTGAGCGTGCAGGGTACGGGCAGCCAGCACTCACAGAGCAGAGCCAGGTGGCACAGTGAAGGAAGCAAGACATCAAAGGGGCAGAAAAGAGGAGCCTGGTCTGTGCCATGTCCATGGACACCCCATGGAAGATGTCTGTCCTGGTTTCGGCTGGGATAGAGTTAATTTTCTTCACAGTAGCTAGCATAGTGCTGTGTTTTGGATTTAGTACCAGAAGAATGTTGATAAAAAAGAACCAGTTTTCTACTGAACCTCATTACACACCAAGTCCCACAGCTCTTGCCACAGTTGGTCTCTCAGCAAAGCCCATTCTCAGACATCTTCAGCTTGATCAGGTGTTCATGGCCTTGCCATGGCAACTATTGTAAATGTCCATTCATTGGGACCCCAAGTCTGAGGATTTGTTTACATTCTGTTTACAGCCTAAAGCACCCCATGCTCTGCAGAGATGTCATTTCCTTACCGCTGGCCAGAAACTTCCTTATTCCAACCTCTGACGGTTGTCTCTTAGTCTCCTGCCAAGCAATACGGTGACAAGACTGGTGTCATCTTCCTGAAAATCTCCCCCTAGGGACTGGCAGGTCACAAGGAGGTTCCCAAGGCCTTTCCTCCTTCAGGCTGAGCAAGGCCCTTCCCTGCAGTTTCTCCTGCCAGGTGAGTGCTCCAGCCCCTGAGGATCTCCATGACTGTCCTCCACTGAACTCACTGCCAGTTATCAACATCTTCTTTGCTGTGTTGGTTACCTCTGGCCAAGGACCCAGCAGCCCCAGAGGCGCTCATTCCCTCCTCCCCTTCCCCAGTGGGGGCACAAAAATTGAAACAGCAGTGTCCAAGGGGTCTAAAGAGCAGGGGAAGACAATCACTGCCCTCACTCCTTTGGTGAAACTCCAGGACACTGCTGGCTGCCTTTGCTACCAGGGCACTCTGCCGGATCAGGC
>NW_009260787.1:62143-67024 GCF_000687185.1 Egretta garzetta
TTGACATCAGGGAGTTAGAAGTTCACCTGTCTTTCAGCAGTCTAATTGTCTCCTCAGACAATTCTTTAATTGTGTTTCCATTTACCTTTGTTTATCCACCTACCTAAAATATGCACCCAGCTGCAGAGTTCAGTGGAAAAGTCTGATGTCAGGAAGAGTGATGGAAGTGCCAGGGGGCTGTTGAGAGCAATGGCGGGGTTGGGGAGGTGTGGAGAAAGGTTGTCCCTAGGGTATCAGACCTCCAGGGACTGCTCCTCCTACCTCTCCAGACCTCCTGGGGAGACCTCCTGAGGGATCATTATCACTTGCAGAATGCTGCCATCCCCTCTTCTCTAGACGGAAATGTAATAAAATAGACTCTTGAAAATCAAACATCATTTTAGGAGGTGACTTTGAAATCTTCCTCTTTCACTACACTGTAAAACCTCTCCAAGGAGCTGGACAAGCCTTGAAGACTTGAAGAATTTTGAGTGAAGATAATTAGATCATTAGGGTTTTTTGTATTTTCAGGAGCACGTGGTGTCTTTGGGGCTGAGTCCATGAAGCTCAGACACAGAGAGGAGATGGAAGAAACCTCTGAGGAAGTCCAAGTCAGAAGCCAAACTCAAAGTACCTTGAAGCATTATTGGGCCCCAGTGAGGGTCATTACTGACAAAGCTTCCCCAGGGACTCGTTAGAGCAGCTCATTGGAGGCCATGATTGCAGGGAGGCAAAGGCCCTTTGGAAGTGGCTGTAACTCTGTCAGATCCTTGGTTGGTTTTAGGCAGCAAAAGGCCAAGTCCTTACTCCCCAGGCCCTGGGAAGGCAGATCCTGTCCCTTCTGCTTGGCTCAGGGCTCTTTCTGGGGGCAGTGGGGTGTGAGGGCGAGCAATGCCAAGGAGCAGGAAAATTGTACAGCAAGTCCTGGTTTGTCCAAGAAGGGCTGAGGAAGAAATCAAGAGCAGACCCTCCAAATCCAGTTTCTCCTGGTAGGCCTCAGTGGCAGATGCAAGTGTCCTAGCCCAGGGGACAAAGACCTTGGCCCTGTGTGGCCTTTCAGCCTAGACAGACCCCTTGGCCATCTCGACTGCAGGCTGTCCCACACTGTCCCATGCTTGCAGCTCTTTCCTTTCAGGCCGTAGACACCCATCTTGCTTTCCCACCTGGCTCTCACACCATCATTTTGAGACCTTCCATGATGTCTCTGCAGCATTGCTGGCTCTTTCATTGAAAGACAAAGCCATAGGTGTATCCAGACTCCCTCTGAGTGTCCTCTTGCAACCACATGGATACCTTCTGAGTGACACTTCTTGTTCATCCCCTCCAATCTGAACCGTCCAACTTTGAGGGGTTTTCCCTCTCTTCCCACTGCCAAGAAAAGCTCCATCATCTCTGAAACCATGCTTCAAGGAGTTGCATGCTACTACTATAGAGTCGTGAGCCTCCACTTCACCAGGCTAAAGAAGCCCAGGTCCCTCAGCTACTCCACACCACCCCCAAAACACCTCCTGGCAGGTGTCCTCTAGAACCTCTCCACTTCCTCCCCATTCATCCAGACTGAAGAGCCCCACACGCAGAAACACTTTTCCAGATGTGGCCACACCAGTGCTGAGTCAAGGGGGATGATAGCTCTCTTGCCTGGCTGGCCATGCTCCCCCTCATGCAGCCCAGTGTGCAGCTTCCCTTATTCATGGTGAGCATGCACCACTGGCTCATAGGGTGTTCCTCTTCATGGCCAGGCCCGTCGCCTCGGGGTCACTCCTGAGCTGTTCAAGTCCCAGCCTAACCTCATTTTTTGTGTTATTCTGCCCCGATACAGGATTGGCTGCTTCTCCTTGTAAAACTTTGTGAGGTTTCTACTGACTAAATCTGAGAGTTTTTCAAGGTCCCCCTGGAGTGAAGCTCTGTTTGGACAGCTGTTAATGGGTGTGTAGAAATGCCTTAAGCTGACACGTTGTGCCTTTGACAAGATAATAGCATCCAGAATGACAGGACACAACCGGTAATAGAAGGAGGTACTAGTTCAATGGAATTACTGACCAAGGTAAGAATTCCCATGCTGATGAGCTCAGAAGCACCAAATGAGGGTACAAAGGAAGCCAAATGAGGGCCATGGAGGAAAGGGTGAAGAGATATGGGCTGTTTGAATGGGAGGGTACAAAGATGGTTAAGGGGAAGAAATTGTGATTGGGCAAAAAAGGAAAAAAAGATAAGAAAAGGTGAAGACTAGGAAGTAATCAGGCCTCTTTGGGAATACCTGCCAAGGAGCCCTGCCTCTGAGCAACACCACCTGCAAAGGGACAATAGAGCCATAGATCATCTGACCACAACACTTATTTCTGTCTGACTTCAATGGTCACTGGGAACCTGAGTGCTTTCCCTGCCGTCATGAAGGCAAGAGCCGTGGTGTGTGGAAGCACAGAATCATTCATGCTGGAAGGGACTGCAGGTCTCTAGGCCAACCTTCTGCTCTCAGCAGGCTCAGCTCTGGGGTCAGAGCAGCTTGCTCAGGATTTTGTTCATTTGGGGCTTGAAAAGCTGCAAGGATGGAGATTATACAAGGTCTCTGGGAAATCTGCTCCAATGCTTGACTCTTTTGATGGGGATAAAGATTTTCCTCACTCGTTTCAGTTGGAATAGGAAAGATGCCCAGAAGCCCTCATCCTCCCATCGTGCTCAACAGGGAAGAGCCTGGCTCCGTTTCCTTGATGATACTCAAGAAGGCATTGGAAGGCCCTTGTCAGGTCTCCTCACAACCTTCTCTTCTCCTGGCTTTGCACCTTTGCAGCAAAGGTGTCCATTGGCATCATGGGCTGCATTAGGAAGAGCACTGCCAGCAGGTGGGTGGAGGTCATCCTTCCTCTCCGCTCAGACCTGCTACAATCTGTCTTGCTCACTTCCCAAAGGGTTTTCTACCCTACAACCTCACTTGCACTTTAACCAAAGCTGCCCTCCATGTTTTCCACCAGTCCATCATTTTCTTCATGTGAAAAGCCTATACAGGAGAGCATTTCTAACCATCTCAGCTCAGGGACCACCTTCCATCTTCCCTTCAACCGTGGCCTTTGCTGAGAAGCATGTAACCTTCAAAGTCCCCAGTGAGTACCAGGGCCTAAAACTGTGCTCCTTCTTTCAGCTGTCTAAGGGAGACCTCATCTTCTTCCTCACCTTCCTCAGCTGATGTAGTGATTCTGACCAGATGTCATGGAGGAGTTAAGAGATACACGGAATCGTGAAGCTGAGTAGACCCAGACTTGCATTATGCTCTTCTCCATGTAGAGCTTGGCCTTCAGGCTGTGCTGTGCTGAGCATATCCCTGGGTGGCAGGATAAATGTGTTTATAACAGCCAAGTTTCAAGGAAGATCCCACCTGCTACTGGCAATTAGGCCATCTGCATGTCCTTCCCTTTACCAAATTAGCAGAAAAAAACTCCCACCTGAACATCCTCTTTTTGGGGCAGTAGAAATGATAACTGGAATTGTTTTCCTTGTAAGAAAACACTGACAGAGCTCCCAGGAGCAAAATGGGATAACACTTCAATGGCTGGGGTCTGCACGACTTTCTGCAGCATGATCAAAGGCACTTGGTGCAAAGCAGCATCTAAGTCTGCTGCTGGCCTATCACGGATTATGGTAGATATGACCTCATAGCTGTGTGAAATATGACCTCCTGGCCCATGAGATCCTGAGGCACAGCTGACCTCACCATAGCATCCCCACCCAGCTGCTCCTTGTGGGAAGTAAAGTTGAGAAGGTTAGAGTGTGGGTATGAGGGCTTTGGGGTTTAGGTGTTAAAGTTGGGGTTTAGGGATTGGAGCTCTCCTTTCATGGTTAGGGTTCAGGCAGAGGCTTAGGGAGAGGGTGTGGTGTTCTGCTGAGAGTGCCTGGTTCGTGTTTAGGCTGTGGGCCAGCTTTGTGGGTTAGAGTTTTGCTTGGGGCTTGGGTGTGAGCTAGGATTGAAGCTAGCATCTAGCACCTCCTTCACATCATCCCTTTTCTTGAGCTGGTCAGACCTTTATGGGACATACAACGGCACAGCAGCATGGCCCTCCAAGTGCCAGACCCCAACCGATACACAGAGGTCCTAAGGGCACAGCTGTACCCTTGCAGTTCTTCTACAGCCGGGCCCAGACGGGGTTCACCAGCCCAAGGCCAAAGCTGGGCAGCTGCAGGGGACTCCCTTTTGTTGATGCGTGATCTTTGCCAGGAATGGGATTCATCTTGCCTAATCTTAAGGGTTGGACTAAGTCGCCCAAACCAAATGATATCCATTTATGAGGCTGTTTATCATAGTTCTCCTATGTGGGACCATGAGAGACTTTTCTCTGGAGCTGCAACCCAAGTGGGCAGTTCCTAATCTCTGTCACTGCAAGGCGTTCCTGACCCATGGGGCAGGGTTTGGGACTGGTCCTTCTTGGATGGCATGAGGTCCTTGTTGGCCCATCCCTCCAGCCTGTGTCCTCTTGGAAAAGAGAGTGTTTTGGGGGATGGTGTTCAAAGTCTTGCTGCAGTTCTGGAAAATGACAGTGCCCTCCCCTCAGCCACAGATGCAGCCCTTTCCTCATGGGAAGCAATGAGGATGATCAGGTGTGATCAGCCCTGGGTTCATCCAGTCACCTTGTCTTTCACAAACCCAGAAATGCAATTCACAAGACACACTCTGACACATATTCCTCATTCAGCTACATTTAAGGCATTATATAGGCCATGAGTAGACAAGGGAAAACCAACGGACATCATCTATCTGGACTTCTGCAAAGCCTTTGAGACGGTCCCCCACAACATCCTTCTCTCTAAATTGGAGAGCTATGGATTTGGTGGGTGGACTGTTCGATGGATAAGGAACTGGCTGGATGGTCGCGTCCAGAGGGTAGTGGTCAATGGCTCGATGTCCGGATGGAG
>NW_009260787.1:68037-69301 GCF_000687185.1 Egretta garzetta
CCTGGGGGGTAGGGGTGGCGATATGGATTCCTTGCTGTGGACGCAGGGTCAGGACTGGTTTTTGCTAAACCCACCAAATATGCTGATCAACATAACCCAGCTGAAATACTAGAACAACTCATTCCTCAACACGGACCTCCTCCCCAAATACAAAGTCACCAAGGAACACACTTTAGTGGACTGAATGGCCAAGATTGGGCTCAAGGGCTGGGGATAGATTGGATATTCCACACTGCCTACCAATCCCCAAGCTAATAGCTTGATTGAAAGAACAGATGGGCTGTTGGAGGAACAATTGGGGAAGCTAACAAGTGCTAACACTTTACATGGTTAGAGTTCCCATTTCACTACAGCATTGGCTTTTTGTTAAATAGCTGCAATATTCATAATCAAACAGCCTATGATCATATGACAATACCTCCAGAACAAATCATGGTGAGGAATGACATTCTTCCAGATGGTATCTCTCCCACGGTATTAGTTACAGGGGAAATGGAACTGTTTACACTGATGGATTTTGTGGTGGGACAGTGACTTATTAGTCAAGATGTGAAGATTCATATAATAACCCCTGAGAATGCCGAACTGTTCCATGCCCCAACCGCTCCTCTTATTTTACATCTTCTATTGATATCATATGCTTGAGTTCTTGTATTTCAGGTATGTTCGACCAATACCTGTGCCTTATGTAGAGGAGGTAGCATTGGAACTGTGTTATTGGTGTCACAAACCCAACACTGAATTGAAGTTCAGTCTGAAAAGCACATGCCCTAGCTCTGCCATCTCTGTGGGCAATACCCCACATCAGGATATCAAACTCATACTAAGTGTTGCTTAGTCTTGTGTGCTTGACCAGTAGAGCATCTGTGTTTCGATAACATAGACCTGTGATGGACTCCTATAGGCACCGTGTCCAATGTGCTTGAGATTCCTGCCCTGCTGTGGGAAAGATCAAGGCACAGTGGTAATCTACGCCTATATTAATCCCTGATACACAGGCAAAACCAGGAAGGTCAGTGATCCTCTAGCATGGATGGAGCTCCACATGCCTCTGCTGGGGTGCTGCTTTGGTGATCCCCTGGTTGGGGAGATAATGAAAATAAACTTACTGTTTGTGTTTCCTCCATGGTTTTGTGGTTGTGCCTGTGGCCTGCCTGTATCGGCTTACAGTGCCCTGTCCCTCTTCTGTTCCTCCTACTTCTGACAGCCTCCAGTAGGGTCCTGGAACCCACCAAGCCTTTTCCACATCCCATGTGGGGTTCAG
>NW_009260787.1:69356-70432 GCF_000687185.1 Egretta garzetta
CTTTGGGGACTGCCAGGGTCTGGACAAGGAGAGAGGTCGAGCAGGGCTGGCCATTCACCCAGGGCAGGCACTGAGCCCAGCAGCAGGAAGGAAATGGCCGTGGAGTAAAATTCACCCATAAACCTGTGGAGAGCACCCAGTCCTTGAAGTGGCCAATTTGCGAGGGCACCAATGAAATCTCACTCCAGTCCCATTCCCTAACAGGTCACCCCATGCCCTCCTCCCCACAGCCCATGGAGAAACCAAGTACAGCAGCACAGCCTCATAGGGGTCAATTTCTTCAGTCTGTTCCTGACCTCAGCTTTGGAATTAGAGACAAACTTCCAAGAAAGTGGCACTGCTCAAATCCCCTTTTTATTACAGAGATGTGACAGGGGAGGCCAGCTCTGCCCTAAGGCCAGATACATGTGCAAAAACCTCTGGGTCCGACAGACTGGGTTCATGCTTCTGAAGATGAATGGTGGATGCTGTTGTTTCTGTACAAATATGATCATCACAGATAAAATACCCAAAGCACAGGAGGCTCCCCAGGTACATTGGAAAAAACCTTTGAAGAGACACGGGCAGTTTGTTACTGCTGAGAGAATATTGATTGAATCAGCTTCTTGAGTGCGTCTTTGAGTTCCTGGTTCCTCATGCTGTAGATGAGGGGGTTCAATGCTGGAGGCACCATCGAGTACAGAACAGATACCAGAAGATCCAGGGATGGGGAGGAAAAAGAGGGGGGCTTCAGGTGGGCAAACATGGCAGTGCTGATAAACAGGGAGACCACAGCCAGGTGAGTGAGGCACGTGGAAAAGGCTTTGTGCCGTCCCTGCTGAGAGGGGATCTTCAGCATGGCCCTGAAGATTTGCACATAGGACAGCACAATGAAAACAAAACCCCCCAAACCCATGAGGACAGTAACCACAATAAGCCCAAATTCCCTGAGGTAGGAGTGTGAGCAGGAGAGCTTGAGGATCTGGGGGATTTCACAGAAGAACTGGTTTACAACATTGCCCTTGCAGAGGGGGAGTAAAAATGTATTGGCCGTGTTCAGGAGAGAGTTGAGGAACCCACTGCCCCAGGCAGCCGCT
>NW_009260787.1:70648-71968 GCF_000687185.1 Egretta garzetta
GGAGGCCAGGAGGAGGAAGTGGGTGATGGAGCTAATGTTGGACATCTGTTGCCTCTGGGCACTGGGACCTGTTCTCAGAGGAAGAGACAATGAAGAGTTAAGGGAGATTTCTCTGAGGAAAATCAAAGCCTTTCTCCTAGACCTTCATCCACACACTCCTCCCCCAAGACATTCTTTTTCCAGGGCACCTTCCTTCAGCTCCATGGCTACAACTCTGTCTTCTGCTGGCCAAGCGTGCTGTGAGGAGCAAGACCTCTGCCTGCTGGCTGCTGAGGAGTCAGCCCTGCTCTGCAGCAGTGAGCTCATGGGAAAAGTGGGGGCACGGGCCAGTCCTGGTGTTGGACTTTATCAGATGAAACCACACATAATCTACAATAGGGTCAGGGACTGCACTCTCTGTACTAAAGATCAGGGAAAGCAGAAGCAGTTGGAGAGATTTGGGGTTTCTGAAGCTCCCCCATCTCTCCTTGGAATTCTTGGAATTCAGAAACCCTCAGAATTCAGGGACAACAGAGTGAGTTGTGTGAGGCAAGAGGATTGCCTGTGTCTTAGTGCAGAGTGAGGGCAGCTGGTCTGTCCCTCCAACTTTTCTTAAGCTGCTGTGGGTTTGTTTTTCATAAGATGCAGGGGGACCACAGTCTTGTTTTACTCTGAAAAACAAGTAGACATGACTGAAAACAGAGATATCCAGTGCAGAGCACTAAATGTCTCACCCTCTCTCAAGGTCTCTGCACCTCACTTCTGGTAAAAGACACACATGCTCTTTTTACGAACCCAACAGCATTTCGGACGTTGTAGAATCATTGTGCTTCTCCATGGTCCATCCCTCCTTTCTTTGCACCTTTAAGAGATACAGGGTGATCAAACTCCTATGTTACTCTGAAAAGCAAGCAGACACTTTTCAGGGTCTCAGCAACTTACTTTTAGCCAAGGACACACATGACTGCTTTTGTGAAACCAACAGAATTTTCTTGGTCGTAGCATCTGTAAGCTTCCCCATGGGGCTTTCAGATCACATAAAGGTGCTATTGGACAGGTTTTCCTCATGGAAGGAAGCTCACAGCTTGGAAGGAAACCTCAAAGACTTAGACAATTTCTCAGAGGATGGCATCTGATTAAGGGAAAACCATCTTATTCTCCAGCCGCACAGGCTGCATGTCCCACAACCCCACAGATTAGAAAAAATCTGGGAAAATCTTTCCCATGGACACACCTGCATCGGAGGAAAAACAAGATCAGTGTGTGACTCTGCAGCTGAAACTCCACCACCTGTGTCTGGCTGGGAGAGGCCAAGGCAGGGGCAGGCACGGCCGCAGAGGG
>NW_009260787.1:71978-74897 GCF_000687185.1 Egretta garzetta
TGCCCCAGCTCTGCACACCCCCTCCCAGGCACCACCATTGCCGGGCAGCTGCTCTCAGCCCCTGGGCTCTGCCCACCTTGGATCCCCCAGCCCTGAGGGCAGAGGCTTTGCTGGCTGGGAGAGGAGGCCAGGGGGCTTGCTCAGAGGAAAGGGGACTGCATTGGAAGGGACTTGAGTTCATACCTCTCTTTGCAGGCGGAAAAACTCAGAGTTTAAGAACCCTGACGGGTCCAGCAGAGCTGATGCTGGTGATGGCCATAGGAAGAAGAGTGGCTGAAGGCGCTTTACCAGGCTCTCGTAAGTCATATTGAACACTCAAAGGTGCAGTTCAGGAGTCTCAGTGACTTGCTAACACTTCAGAGTTCGTTTTCAACTTACACTTTTCATTCCTACCCCCTGGAAAAGGAAATGGAAAAGCAGACTCAGGGAAGCTCCATATCTTTGTAGTAATCCTTTCCTTCCTCAATCTTCTACTTGAGAAAACCCCTTGGAAATATTCTGTGGCTAATGTGGAGCTGTAAGCAGACCTGTTGACAGCAGAGGGACCCTGCCTTGCTTGGGGTTTCTCCTTCCACCCACAGTTTCTCTCCACAGCAGCACGGTCAACTCCACAGAGAGGCTGAGTGCTGACCCTATCAGGTGGCAGTCCCTGCCCCAGCACACAGGACCCTGGGGCACGGTGACGCTGCTTGGAAGGACAGCCCTGGGAACGCACCCGTGCACATCCACCTTCACACCCCTGCAGCCACTAGGAGAAGGCAGCCGTCATGCGCTGTCCCTCTGACGGTGCAGTGGAATGCCCCTGCTCTGCAGCACGTCCTCCTCCTCTACACTAGAGAAACTGTGAGAGTTGTACTTACAGATACCATCTGCTGTGGGATGTGCCACCTTTAGGAGCTCCAGGAACTGAAGCTGCATTGCCCTGTAGCCAGGGACTTACCACCGAAAGGGCTGTGAAGATTCCTCCCACAGAATCATAACACTCCAGACTGCCTGTAACCTCTCTCTGCCTCGCTCCTCTCCCCTTGGTGCCTGCAGGCAGTGCCCTCAGCCCTGCTGTGCTTTGCAGAGGAGCTGCTCCTGGGCAGAGCTGTCTCTCGGCAGCGCTCCATCAGCTCCCTCCATCCCAGGAGCCCAGCCCAGCTCAGCAGCAGAGGACCAGCTCAAGGCAGCACTTGCTCTGCCCCCTCTGGGCTCCCTCCAGGTGTCCCTGGGGCTCCAGGAGAACCTGCTGTGACACAGGCTGAAGTCATCCCTGATGTTCCCTCCCTCAGCTGGGGAGAGGCACTTCTTCCCAGCACCCAATATCTTCTGTGAGGAATAGATTTGGGCATGATAAACACTTTTCCTTGTGCCATCATTAGACAGGGCGCACCAACAGTTAGAAGGAGGGATCTCCTTTACCCCTGCTGAGGGAAGGGATGCAGATGAGTCAATCAAGGCATCTCATTTGTGGGTTTGTAGTTCTGGGGCAAGAAAGGACTCAGCTCCCTCCCATGCACAACACAAACCAACAGGAGGTGGGATTCCTCTTGCCTCAGATGTTCAGGTGTGCACAAAATAGGCACCTGCCTGTGAGCTCCTTGTCTCAGCCCCCATGGTGATTAATGGGGATGGAGAGCAGGACCGGGCTGTTCAGACACAGCACCTGGTGACATTTCAGGTGTCAGTGGTGGTTGAAGATAGGTGCAGGCAACTGCAAGCTCTCGTGGAGCAGTTGATAGAGACAGGCCGACATTGGGGGGAATCCTCTTAGAGGCTGCTGGAATTTTCTTTGGCCAGCTGAAATGGTAGATGATTTACAAATTAGGGCAACTGAACCTGTCCCCACTCATGATGCTCAGGGCAGCCTTTAGAGTTATTCATCTGAACAGCTGGAGTCACGTGCCACAGCGAGAGCTCAGGCTCGCTTTTTCTCTTCTCCACCAGCTGCATTTCCTGGGTCTCCACTCACTGCATTGGCAGTTTCCTCACATTCATCGCCACACTGCTTTACAGAATTCAAGGTATCTACTTAATTTAATTTTTAACTCCAGACCCACAGAGCTGCATGAGATGCAAACTTGTAAAGAGACAGCACAGGACCAATGATGAGTGGAGTTCCTCAGGGCTCGGTATTGGGACCGGTGCTGTTCAACACGTTTGTCAGTGACATGGACAGTGGGATTGAGTGCACCCTCAGCAAGTTTGCCGATGACACCAAGCTGTGTGGTGTGGCCAAGCCCCTGAAGGGAAGGGATGCCATCCAGATGGACCTTGACAGGCTTGAGAGGTGGGCCCATGTGAACCTCATAAAAGACAAGAAGGTTACGTGAAAGGTCCTGCACATAGTCCAGGGCAATGCTGAACACAAATGCAGGCTGGGTAGAGAATGGACTGAGATCATCCCGGAGGAGAAGGACTTGGGGATGTTGGTTGATGTGAAGCTCAACATGACCCAGCAACATCCACCTGTAGCCCTGAAAGCCAACCGTATCCTGGGCTGCATCAAAAGCAGCGTGACCAGCAGGTCAAGGGAGGTGATTGTCCCCCACCACTGCCTTCAGCCTTGGGGCCACCAACCTTGGGGCTCACCAGGCACATGGAGGACAATCAGGGGATCAGGCCCAGTCAGCATGGGTTCATGAAAGGCAGGTCTTGCCTAACCAACCTGATTTCCTTCTGTATTGGGTTTCTGTGGCAAGGTCTTGGTAGTGGGGGGGCTACAGGGGTGGCTTCGCGCGCCGCTGGGCCAAGGCAAAGCCAATCAGCAACAGTGGAAGTGCCTCTGTGATAACATATTTAAGAAGGAAAAAAAAAATGGCTGCGTCTCAGTAGCCGGAGAGAGAAGAGAAAGTGAGAGGATGTGAGAGAAAACAGCCCTGCAGACACCAAGGTCAGTGAAGAAGGAGGGGGAGGAGGTGCTCCAGGCGCCGGAGC
>NW_009260787.1:76566-80111 GCF_000687185.1 Egretta garzetta
GGGTTGTTTAGTCTGGAGAAGAGGAGGCTGAGGGGAGACCTTATCGCCCTCTACAGCTGCCTGAGAGGAGGCTGTAGCAAGGTGGGAGTCGGCCTCTTCTCCCTGGTAACGAATGGGTAGGATGAGGGGGAATGATCTGAAGTTGCACCAGGGCATGTTTAGGTTGGACCTTAGGAAAAACTTCTTCACAGGGTTGTCAGACTCTGGAATGGGCTGCCTAGGGAGGTGGTTGAGCCCCCATGCCTGGAGGTATTTAAAAGAAGGATAGATTAGTTGCTTAGGGACATGGCTTAGTGGTGGGATGGCAATGCTAGGTTAATGGTTGGACTTAAAGGTCTTTTCCAACCTAGACAATTCTATGGTTCTATGATTCTAAGAAGGACATGGACCTGTTGGAGTGAGTCCAGAGGAGGACCACAAAGATGGTCAGAGAGCTGGAGCACCTTTCCCATGAGACAGGCTGAGAGAGTTTGAGTTATTCAGCCTGGAGAAGAGAAGGCTGCAGGGATACCTTATAGCAGCCTTCAGAAGACCTACAGTAAAGCTGAAGAGGGACTTTTTACAAGGGGATGTAGCTATAGGAAAGGGTAATGGCTTTACACCAAAAGAGAATCAATTTAGATTAGATAGAAGGAAGAAATTCTTCACTAGGAGGGTGGTGAGGCACTGGCACAGGTCATCCAGAGAAGTTGTGGATGCCCCATCCCTGGAAGTGTGGAAGGCCAGGCTGAATGGAGCTTTGAGCAACCTGGTCTGGTGCAAGGTGTCCCTGGCCATGGTGGGGGGAGGTGGGGGGTGGGAACTAGATGATCTTTAAGCTCCCCTCCAACCCAAACCATTCTGTGATTCTACGACCAACAGGAAAGCAATGGCTGTACCATGTCTTCTGGTCAGGGTCAGTGCTCAGGTTTCCGTGTGAAATGTCTGTGCTCTACCCTGGTGCCATAGCTGAGCTGCTATGGCCCAAATGTGCACGGAGGAGGTGGATGGCAGGCAGGAGGAGCTGGAACCCCATGGCTTGTCACAGCACTGTGAAGTTTTTGGATTAGATGAGATGTGGTGGGACAGCTTGCTCACATGGGGTTGTGCAGTGGAGGAAAAGAGCCTCTGCTGGAGAGACTGGCAGGGAGAATGAGTATGAGAGATGCCCCCTGTGTTCTCTTCTGAGGAGGGACACAAGCAGTGGATGGGGATCAACTCAAAGGTTACTTGATCAAGCTCCACCACCATTACAGAGATGGAGGAGATGGGTGTTCTGAACAGATCCCTGAACACAAGTATTGGTGTGCCATGACCACTGAGATTCTACTTTTTGGTTCTGAGGAGTACGATGCCCCTTGAGGTGTCCTCAAATAGCTCCTGAACCAAGTGGTGGTTTAGGCTGTGAGGACAATGAAAACACCACCTCTGGGGTGATTTCACCTTCAGTGCTGACACTAGTGACCGACTAACCCCCCCCCGAGCATGACGTTCTATGGTATGGAATAGTTCTTTGGTCAGTTTGGGTTAGCTGTCCTAGCTGTGCTCCCTCCCAGCTTGTTATGCACCTGGATGAGCAGGAGAAGCTCAAAAAGTCCTTGAGTAGTCTGAGCACTGCTTGGCAACAACTGAAAACATCAGTGTGTTATCAACATTCTTCTGGTACTAAATCCAAAACACAGCACTATGCTAGCTACTATGAAGAAAATTAACTCTATCCCAGCTGAAACCAGGACAGTTATCAACATTGTTTTGCTCACAAATACAGGACATGGAACCATATGGAATGCTGTGGGCTTCATGTTGCTTCATGTTCAGCAATAGCTTAAAGAGGTTTGGTCACAAATCCAAAACCTGGAACCATATGGGCAGCTATGAAGACCATGAGCTGCATCCCAGCCAGACAGGGAGGAGTGAGCTGCTTAGAAGGTATGAGGAGGGTAACAGTGAAGAACTTGAAAGGGGGGAAAAGGGAATCAATAAATGAAAGGTAAGGCCAAGGATGTCATCAGGGCTGTTTGGGGTGCCTGTGATTCAGCCCTGTAAGTGATGTGAATTATTGCCACAGTCAGAGGGAACCTCAGTGTTTTCCCTCATGTTGAGGACATGAAGGATGAGGAATGAAAATGTCATTCAGACTGGAAGGGACCTTCTAAATATCTGTAGAACATCCAAGTCAAAGCAAAGTCACACCAGGTTCCTCATGGTTTGATCAAGATGGGTCTAAGGAACTTCTAGGGGTGGAGGTAGCACAAACTCTCTGTGAAAGAGCTTCCCATGTCTGACTGTCCTCACCTTCCATAGCAGATTCTAAGCAGCCTCCAAGAGGATGCCCCCAGGTGTTGCCCAGTTTCCATGAACTGCTCCATTACAGTTTACAATCCCTGTACATGTTTTTGACCACCTCTGGCACCTCAAATGTCACCATCCTGGCGTCCCTCCACTGATGAGCAAAGGAACTCACATGCTGGTACCGATTTCTTGTAGGCAAGAGGAATCGCACCACCAGGACTATACACGCAGGATGAGGCGCTTCATTTGAACCAGAACAGGTAAAGGAGATCCATTGCATGTCAGTGTCTGGGTGTCCTGTCTAATGATGGCACAAGGAAAAGTGATTCTCATGCCCAAATCTTTTCCTCATAGGAGAAATTACAGTGCTGGGAAGAAGTGCCTCTCCCCAGCTGAGGGAGGGAACATCAGGGATGACCTCAGCCTGTGTCACAGCAGGTTCCCCTGGAGCCCCAGGGACACCTGGAGGGAGCCCAGAGGGGGCAGAGCAAGCGCTGCCTTAAAAAAAGAGCTGGGCTGGGCTCCGGGGAGGGGGGGAGTTGATGGCAAGTGGGCAGTGCTGCTGAGAGACAGCTCTGCCCAGGAGCAGCTCCTCTGCAAAGCACAGCAGGGCTGAGGGGAGAGGAGCAGAGAAAGGTTACGGGCTGCGTGGTTTTGGAGGATGCTGAGAGCTCATTCTAGGAGAAATTTTTACAGCCCTCTATGCGGTAAGTCTCTGGTGTCAGGGCATTGAATCTGGTGTTCTTGGAGGCATCTCCTGCTGCTTGTTCATCCCACAGCCTGTAGGATCTGGGAGTATTCTCACAGTTTCCCTAGTGTAGAGGAAGGGGGACATGCTCTTGAGCAGGGCTTCCCAGCTGCACTGTCTGTGCGAGAAGGAATGATGGTTTCTTTGTCTTAGGGATGACTGTAGGGTACAAAGCCAGGTGTGCAGCCAGGGCTGCCCAAGGCTTTCCTTCCGAGGAGGGTCCCTGCATCCCTGGGGATCACCCTGAAGGCATTTCCAAGGAGACTTTTCAAGAAGGTGGTCAAAGTGGGGATTAATTGAAAGGGAAGGTGTCTGTGTTTTGAGATTTGTCCTTTTCCTTGGGAAACAGGAGATGGGAATTTGATTTTTCCACTCCTGATAATATGAAGATACTCATTCTGAGGGGGAATGGTTTGAAGTTGCACCAGGGCAGGTTTAGGCTAGACATTAGGAAAAACTTCTTCACCGAAAGGGTTGTCAGGCTCTGGAATGGGCTTCCCAGGGAGGTGGTCAAGTCCCTATCCTC
>NW_009260787.1:80157-81394 GCF_000687185.1 Egretta garzetta
GGCAGGGTTAGGTTAAAGGTTGGACTCCATGATCTTAAAGGTCTTTTCCAACCAAAGCGATTCTATGATTCTTCTGAGGACTTACCTGAGCAGCTCCTTAGCCCCTGTACAGACAGAGATGCCCCCGTAGGAGTTCCCTGCTGCCAGGAGGGGTTTACAGGGCAGAGCTGAGCACACGGTCAGTGGGAATCTCTTTCTCTGAGCACTGACAGGAAGGAGATGTGGACACAGGTAAACGGTTCCTGGCAGAGACAGCTCCAGGCAGCAGAAACATTGTCAGAGAGGGAGATTGAGGAGATCCCAGAAATGTGGTGGGTTGGGGCATTCGGGCACCTCCTTTCCATCCTCTGCAGTGAAAGCCCCTTCCCCACAGCAACTCCCTGATCTCCTGTCCCACACAGCATTGCTCCCCACCCTCAGTGTCACAAGGACTTGGCCATCAGTTGCCTGCCCAGCAGCCTGACCAGCAAAGGCGGTTGAGAATTCTGATTCAGCTGAGACACCATCGCTACGGGTCCTGTCATGCAGGTTTTTTCCATGGAGGCAAAGCATCAAAAACCCCTCCCAGGTTTGTGGCTCTGGGTGCTACGATGTGTGAGGCTGGAAAAGATCTGACCCTCCCTTCAGGACACCACATCATTAGGACATTTGACTTTTCCTTGGGGGGTCGTGCTGAGCTGCAGGCAGCCCTCCAGAAGGTCACAACTCTCCCATGGCGTCACTGTTTTTTCCAAGTGCCCAATAATAACATCCCCTCAGCTAAGCTTTCTATCTGTTTGAATCGTGAATGACAATGCTGAAAAGCTCTTTGCTATCACGAGTGGATTTCATCTGAGATCACCCTGAGTTCCTATTTACCTACTTCTGTAGGGCAGCAGTGAGTCCTGCAGAGTCCACAGGAGAGCCCCCTGCTCCCTGGGGCACCCTCAGCCAGCAACAACCAGAACTGCTGAAATGACCTTGCAAAAAGTCTTCCTGACAGCAGAAGGAAAGTTTTGGTGGTGAAAAATGAATAGATTTTGCTGAGATAAATCTATCCAAACTTGTTGATGCCTTTTCCTCCTTAAACAGGTCCCCATGCATAGAGGAAGAAAATGTCCAACAGCAGTTCCATCATTGCGTTCCTCCTCCTGGCATTCACAGACAAGCGAGAGCTGCAGCTCTTGCACTTCTGGCTCTTCCTGGGCATCTACCTGGCTGCCCTCCTGGGCAACGGCCTCATCATCACTGCCATAGT
>NW_009260787.1:81506-94030 GCF_000687185.1 Egretta garzetta
TTGGGCAGCAGATCTTGTGTCCACATGGCAGCAGCTGCCTGGGGAAGTGGCTTTTTCATTGCTGTGCTGCACACGGCCACTACATTTTCCATACCCCTCTGCCAAGGCAATGCTGTGGACCAGTTCTTCTGTGAAATCCCCCAGATCCTCAAGCTCTCCTGCTCAGAGGCCTACCTCAGGGAGGTTGGGCTTCTTGTGTTTGGTGTCTGTGCTGCATTTATGTGTTTTATTTTCATTCTTCTGTCCTATGTGCAGATCTTCAAGGCCGTGCTGAGGATCCCCTCTGAGCAGGGACGGCACAAAGCCTTTTCCATGTGCCTGCCTCACCTGGCGGTGTTCTCCCTGTTTATCAGCACTGGTGCATTTTCCTACCTGAAGCCCCCCTCCATTTCTTCCCCAATGCTTAATTTTGTGGTGTCTGTTCTGTACTCAGTGGTTCCTCCAGCAGTGAACCCCCTCATCTACAGCATGAGGAACAAGGAGCTCAAGGATGCCCTATGGAAACTGACCCGATGGACGCTGTTTCACACATGATCTGCCGCCCATTCTCTGCACATTTCCCAGAGTTTGTCTTAGGTCACAAGTCTGATTTTTTCTCTTGTGATAATACTGTTTATATATCATTTTCTTGGTTTATACTCCTCCTGTTTAAATTTGATCCTCTTGTGTCTGCCTCTTACACAACACTCCGTCACATGTGGCCTGTCCAATAACAGTTCTTCAATAAAAGTGCATCTCCCAGCCACAGTGCCTGAAGGCTGGGCTCTTCCACAAAGCTGATGCCAATAAAATGTCCATCTGTTCTACTTGGTTCTCCCTGTGGTTTGGGGTTAAGCTCATGGTATCTTTGTGTTCCATTGCACTGGAATTCTGGTATTAACAGCTCTCTTCTTGGTGCCCAATGGCAGGGGAGATGATTCTTGAGCTTCCCTTTAACTCCTCAGGCTCATTCACGTATTTCAGGACTTCTGACATATAGGAGTCATTACAGACATGAATTTGGAGGGGTGAGGAGAGGATGGGGACTCAGCATATGCCCTGGGGTAAGAGTGAATGGAGACACACCAGGTTAAACACCCTCAAAGGGGAAGGTCCCCAAAAGGAAAGCACTAAATTGCTGTCTACGTGGGGCCCAGGTTAAAGATGTGGAAAGAAATCTTCCAACTCTAGTAACACCCAAGGATTATTATCCACTATTGATGTTCCAAAGCAGGCAGTGATGAAATCTGCACATGAAGATTAAAGGGCCATTCAGAAGGACTTCAGGGCCTTGGGACAAATAATGAAGGGATCAGGTGCACAAGTAGTGTTCTCCTCAATCATTCCCATTACAGTGAGCGATGAGGGAAGGAACAGGAAGAACAAGGAAATAAATGCCTGTCTCCCTGAGACTGGTGTGAGGAGCAGAATTTGGATTTTTTTTGACCATAGGATGGCCTACACAACACCAGGCCTACCTAGAAATTACGGGGTGCACCTGTCTGCAAGGAGGTTTGCCAAGAAGTTAGCAGGGCTCACTGAAAGAGCTTTAAGCTACATCTGAAGGGGGAGGGGGATGAAACCAGGCTTTCTAGAAATAAGCCTGGGGATGGCACGCCAATGTGTGAGGGACAGTGTACTAGCAAGGACCTTTGGTCTGTCACCTCAGGGGAAGTGGTGGATAGTAATCCAAGTGGCAGCAAAGATACAAAGGTTATTGATGGTTTAGTAACAACTGCAATTTTTCACTTAGGAATTAAGTCTTCTCCCCTCAGATGAGTGGCAGGATCAGGAGCCAAACTGAAGTGCATTTATACCAATTCTTGCAGCATGGGCAACAAACAGGAGGGATTAGAAGCCATTGTGTAGCAGGAAAATGATGCTATAGTTGCCATCACAGAAACATGGTGGGACAACTTGCATGACTGGAGTGTTGCCATGGATGGCTTTACACTCTTCAGGCGGGATAGGTGAGGAAGGAGAGGTGGTGGGGTAGCCTTGTATGTTAGAGAGTATTTTGATTACCTTGAGCTCAATGATGGTGATGATAGGGTTGAGTGTTTATGGGTATAAATCATGGGAAATGCCAATGAGACAGATATCATGGTGGGAGTCTGTTATAGACTGCCCAAGCAGGAAGAAGAGGCAGATGAAATATTGTACAAGCAACTGGGAAAAGTTACAATCACTTAGCTTTGTCCCTGTGGAGGACTTGAACTTACCAGATGTCTGCTGGAAGTACAATACAGGAGAAAGGAAACAGTCTCAGAGGTTTCTGGAGTGTGTGAGGGACAACTTCCTGGCACAACTGGTGAGTGAACCAACTAGGGAAGGCACCCTGCTGGACCTGTTTTTTTGTGAACAGAGATGTTCTTGTGGGTGATGTGATGGTTGGAGGACGTCTGGGGCACAGTGATCATAAAACGACAGAATTCTCAATTCATGGAGAAGTAAGGAGGGGGGTCAGCAGAACTGTCACCATGGACTGCCAGAGGCAAACTTTCAGGGTGACCCTTCTGTTGAGTCATGAGGTTCAGAAAGGACCCCCTTGCCTTCTAAACTCCTTCCTCAGAGAGAAGTTGAGGTGCAGCTCAATCCAACCCTAGTCCCAGACTTGGTCAACGGTTTATGTCTAAAGGGTTATATATGCACAATCAATCCTTTACGCCACCTAGTTAAGATTTCAAAATTAAGCATGCTTTTATTCACTTACCGAGGATCTGTTGCGCTAAGGAATCTCTCAATCTCGAGGAGTGACCTTGAGAGCCGTCCCTGCTCAAGGGGAGATCCTGGCATTCAGCCCACTGCTGTGCAGGACATCTCAGAGGGCTCTTGGGCTGCTCACTGTTGATGGGGGCAATATGACTGACTCATAGTCATGTTTACATACTGATTGTTTACGTACTGATTGCAGATGTTGGTTTCTTCCAAATTTGGCTTGAGTCAGACACTGACCAGCACTGTGGTTAGGTGGGCATATTGCCATAAATTAGCCCTTGGCTACTGTGTTGTTATCTGTGTCCCCCAAGTCAACTTCGACCTGGAAGCATCCATCACAACCAGACGCAGCTGTCACAACCGCCACTGGTGGTTATCGCTTGAGCAGGGTTATGAGAACAAGTCAGGTGAGGGGCAGAGTGCAGAGCACACCACCACACCATGTTCCTGCTGCTGGCCTGTCACCTCCAGAGACAGAACTGCCCTCACAGGCCCCTTCACAGCCATAGGCTTCCTACTGGATTGGGAGTTTCTGGGACACCACTGACCTCATCATACCATACGCATCCATCATGCTCCTTATGGCCCAGGACCTGACCAGAGAAAAGTTGATGCATTTTATAGCTCTTCTGCCTCTTTTTGTTGCTTTTATTTTTCTTATTCTTCCACCCATTCTGTATTCAAGAACCTCTCCAAGGGAAAGTTTCATTGAATCACAGAATAACTCAGGTTTGAAGAGAGCTCTGAACATCACCTTGCCTCACTCTCCTGCTCAAGGCCGGGTGGACCAGATGAGGTTGTTCTCAGCCTCTACCCAGGTTTGCATCATCCACAAAGGAGCTGAAAGTGCGCTCCAGCATGCTGAAGTCAGTTCTGGTTCCATCCGCTGCACTTCCTCAGTTTCTTCAAAATTCATTCTTCTTAATCTGGGTGATTCTTGCTGCTATACCATTGATAGGATGTACAGCAATAGTAAAAATGATGACATACTCCATTATACAGCAATTATACAATTCAGTTCATTGGCTATTTTCACCCAAAATCAAATCCCTTTGAGGTACACATCGGACTTCCCCATCCTTCCGCATCACCCACCAAGTAGAGCCAGGTCCTTGAGCAAAAGCAATCCCACGGATGGGCTTGCCTTTACCTGAGGCAGGAGTAACCCAGACTGTCTTCCCCAGCATATTTTTTACATGCACTACAGGGACTTTATCCCCTTCTACAGTACGTAAGAGGTTTGATTGGGCAGGGCCAGCTCGGTTGGCAGATCCTCTAGTGTTGACTAACCAGGTAGCTTTTGCTAGATGTGTATCCCAGTGTTTGAATGTTCCACCACCCATTGCTTTCAGCATAGTCTTTAACAGTCCGTTGTATCGTTCAATTTTCCCAGAGGCTGGTGCATGATAGGGGATGTGATAGACCCACTCAATGCCATGCTCTTTGGCCCATTTGTCTATGAGGCTGTTTCAGAAATGAGTCCCATTGTCTGACTCAATTCTTTCTGGGGTGCCATGTCGCCATAGGACTTGCTTTTCAAGGCCTAGGATAGTGTTCCGAGCAGTGGCATGGGGCACAGGGTATGTTTCCAACCATCCGGTGGTCGCTTCCACCATGGTGAGCACATAGCGCTTGCCATGGCGGGTTTGTGGGAGTGTGATATAATCAATCTGCCAAGCCTCCCCATATTTGTATTTCAGCCACCATCCTCCATACCAAAGAGGCTTTAACCGCTTGGCTTGTTTGATCGCAGCACATGTTTCACATTCATGGATAACCTGTGAAATAGGATCCATAGTTAAGTCCACCCCTCGATCACGAGCCCATCTGTATGTTGCATCTCTTCCTTGATGACCTCTTCCTTGATGGCCTGAGGTGTCATGGGCCCACCGAGCTAGAAACAATTCACCCTTATGTTGCCAGTCCAGATCTACCTGAGCCACTTCAATCTGAGCAGCCTGATCCGCCTGCTGGTTATTTGGGTGTTCTTCAGTGGCCTGGCTCTTGGGTACATGAGCATCGACGTGACGTACCTTTACAACCAGGTTCTCTACCTGGGCAGCAATATCTTGCCACAAAGCGGCCGCCCAGATGGATTTGCCTCTGCGCTGCCGGTTGCTCTGCTTCCACTGCTGCAACCACCCCCACAGGGCATTTCCCACCATCCATGTGTCCATACAGAGATAGAGCACTGGCCATGTTTCTTGTTCAGCAATATCTAAAGCCAGCTGGATGGCTTTCACCTCTGCAAACTGACTCCATTCACCTTCTCCTTCAGCAGTCTGTGACTTGTCCTATAGGATTCCATACAGCAGCCTTCCAACTCCGATGCTTCCCCACCAGATGGCAGGACCCATCAGTGAATAGGGGATATTGCTTCTCATTTTCTGTCAGTTTATTGTACAGTGGGGCCTCTTCAGGATGTACCACCTCCTCCTGTGGCAATATTCAAAAATATTTGCTGTCTGGAAACAGTGATATTCCATGATTCCGTGATTCTGGGTGCTACTGGAAGGCATGTAAAGGACAATGTAACCATCAGGCACTGTCAACATGGGCTTAGAAAAGGAAAGTCCTGTTTAACCAATTGGAGATATTCTATAACTCTGTGATTCTATGACTTGTTCCTTCAGATTCCCCTCAGCTTGCCAGCTGCTGCTCTGAGCTCCAGGCAGTTAAAAGCTTTCTTGTCTTTCAGCAGTCTAATTGTCTCCTTAGACAAGTCTTTAATTATGTTTCTCTCTCTCTTTTTTTATCTACCTATATAAAATATTTCTCCTAAGATTATCTCTTGAGGAAAGGTGACCTCATTAGAGGCAGCTTGTACTTAGCATAGGCTGAGGAGTGTGTGTTATTGTTTATGAAAACTGGTCATGCTTTAATTTTATTTCCTGATAAATAGGAAAAACTCCTTTGTGCCTGTGTGCATTCAGTTCTCTAAGGAGAGCAGGTGGGAGATGGCGCAATGGAGCTGTAACATCCAGCTGCAGATTTGAGTGGAGAAGTCTGATGCAAGGAAGAGTGATTCATTCATTCAGATCATTCCTTCCCAGGTGACCAAGGACAGAAATGGTGAGGTTGGGGAGCTGAGGAGCAAAGTTGTCCATACAGTGTCAGACCTCAAGGGATGCTTTTTCCTACAGGTTGAAACCTCCTCAAGAAACTCTCTGCATCAATGCCAACTGGAGAGTGCTGCAATCGCTTCTTTGGGAGACTGAAAAATAATGGAAAATGCCCTTTAAAAAGCAAAACCCCTTCTTTATTAAGTGCTCATTGAAATCCACCTCTTGAACTGCACTATGAAATGTCTCTAATTAGCTGTACAAGGCTTGAAGCCTTGAAGAAAATTAAAGGAAGAGACATGGCTCATTATGGCTTTCTGTACTTTAATAAGCCCCACGGTGTATTTGGTGCTGAGTCCATGAAGCTCAGATACTGAGAGAAGGTGGAAAAAACTGCTCAAGAAGCCAGAAGCCAAACACCAAGTACCTTGAAGTATTAATGGGCCCCGCTGAGGGTCGTTACTGACAAAGACTCCCCAGGGACTCGTTAGAGCAGATAACTGGAGGCCATGATTGCAGACAGGCAAAGGCACTGTGCAAGCAGCTGTAATGGTGAGAAAAACCTTGCTTTGTTTTATAAATCAGAAAGGCCAAGTCCTTGACCCCAGGCACTGGGAAGGTCCCTCCTGCATGGCTCAGGGCTCTTTCTGGGGGCAGTGGGGTGTGAGGGTAAGCAATGGCAAGTGTGGGAAAATTCTCTGACACCTCTTGGCCTCCCCAAGAAGGGCTGAGGAGGAAACCAAGACCAGAGCCTCCAAATCCATTTTCTCCTGGTAAGCCTCAGTGGCAGATGCAACTGTCCTAGCCAAGGGGACAAAGCCCTTGGTCTTGTGTGGCCTTTCAGCCTAGACAGACCCCTTGGCCATCTCGACTGCAAGCTGTCCCACACTGTCCCATGCCTGCAGCTCTTTCCTTTCAGGATGTAGACACCCATCTTGCTTTCCCACCTGGCTCTCATACCAGCATTTTGAGACCTTCCCTGATCTCTCTCTACACATTGCTGGCTGTTCCTTTAAAGACAAAGCCATGGGCTGATGCAGACTCCCTCTGGGCGAGCTCTTCCACCACAAGGATACCCTCTGAGTGAGACTTCTTGTTCATCAACTCAAGTCTGAACCTTCTGAGCTTCATTTTGAGGATGTTTCGCTCTCTTCCCACTTTCAAGAACAGATCCATCATCTCTGAGACAACACTTTAGGCAGTTTGATGCTACTGCTATAGATACCTGAGCCTCCACATCACCAGGCTAAAGAAGCCCAGGTCCCTTAACTTCTCCACACAGGCCCCAAAGCCCATCCTGGCTGAGCTCCTCTTGAACCTCTCCAGTTCCTCCCCATTCGTCCAGACTGGGGAGCCCCACACACAGACACACTAGTCCATATGTGGCCACACCACTGCTGAGTCAACAGTGGTGATTACTTTCTTGTTTGGGTGGTCATGCTTCTCCTAATGCAGCCCGCTTCAGTTGGCCTTAGTAACTTTGAGCATGTGCCACTCACCCATGTGCCACCCCTTGGATCACCCAGGGCCTTCTCCTCAGGGTCACTCTGGAGTGGTTCAGGTACCAGCCTGACCTTAGGTTTGGGCTTCTTGTTCCCCCCACAGCAAAAAGCACTTGACACTTCTTCTAAAACATCGTGAGGCTTCTATTGACAACTTTCCAGAACTTCTCTAGGTCCCCCTGGACTGAAGCTCACTTTTGACAGCTTTCAATGTGTTCATACAGATGGCCCAGCAGATTTGTTGTGCCTCTGACAAGGTAGCAGCATGAGGAATTGCGGGACACTATGGACAATAGGAGGAGTTGTTATTTAATGGAACTTCTGTCCAGGGTAGGGATTCCCATGGTGACAAGCTGAGAAGCGCCAAATGAGGGTACAAAGGAAGCCAAACCAGCACCAGGGAGGTAGAGAGATGAGCTGTTTGCATGGGGGGTACAAGGATGGTGTCGCAGATGGGAGGGCGAGAGAAGCAAAAATATACTTTATGGATATAAAACAGTGAGGTAACAAGGTTCAATGGTAAATGTGATAGTGGTTTAATGAGATTCAATGGCAAGGTATGCTTGGTGATTTACTGCATAGAGGACAGGGCCAGATGAAACTGTCAGGGAGACCCCCCTGTTGAGCCATGAGGTTCAGAAAGGACTCCCTTGCTTTCTAAATTCCTTCCTCAGAGAGGAGTCCAAGTGTGGCTGGATCCAATCCTAGTCCCAGACATGTTCAGTAGTTGTCTAAAGGACTAGGTATGTGCAATCAATCCTTGCTATCACTTAGCTGAGGTTTCAAAGTTTAGTGTGCTGTTGCGGTAAGGGATCTCTTAACCTTGAGGAGTGACCTTGAGAGCCGTCCCTGCTCAAGGGGAGATCCTGGCATGCAGCCCACTGCTGTGCAGGACATCTCAGAGGGTTCTTGGGCTGCTCACTGTTGATGGGGGCAATATGATTGACTCATAGTCGTGTTTACGTACTGATTGCAGATGTTGGTTTCTTCCAAATTTGGCTTGAGTCAGACACTGCCCAGCTCTGTGGTCAGGTGGATACAGTGCCATAATCAGCCCCTGGCTCTTGCGCTGTTATCTGTCTCCCCTGAATCACCTCTGAGTTGGATGCATCCATCACGACCAGACGCATCCATCACGACCAGATGCATCCATCACGACCTCCACTGATGGTTATTGTTTGAGCAGGGTTACAGGAAAAAGTCAGGTGAGGGGTGGGGCGCAGAGCACACCACCACACCATGTTCCTGCTGCTGGCCTATCACCTCCAGAGACAGAACTGACCTCACAGGCCCCTTCACAGCCATAGGCCTCCTACTGGATTGGGAGTTTCTGGGACACAACTGACCTCATCATACCATACACATCCATCCTGCTCTCTACGGCCCAGGACCTGACAAGATAAAGGAATGCTTGTTTTATCAAATTTATCAAAGATATTTCCTACTAACAATTTGAGTGGAGAAACATTCTTCACAGGAACTGCTGCATTTCTGTTGACACATTTTATATCTCCTCTGCCTCTTTATTTTTTTATTCGTCTTCCTCCACCCATTCTGTCTTCAGAAGCCTCTCCAAGGGAAAGATTCACTGAATCACAGAATAATTCAGGTGTGAAGAGACCCCTGAACATCCCCTTGCCTCACTCTCCTGCTCAAGGCAGGGTGGACCAGATGAGGCTGTTCAAGGCCTCTGTCCAGCTTTGCATCATCCACAAAGGAGCTGAAAGTGCGCTCCAACACACCCTACAAGGGGATGATCAAGACATTCAACAGTGTTGGCCCAAGTGCTGGCCACTGAGGGCTGCTACTAGTAGCTGCCTGCTCAGAGGACTTTGGACCCCTGATGACATTTGGGCCTGATCGCCCAGCCAACTTCCCCCCCAACGTCCACTTCTTCAGCCCAGACAACACTAATCTGGTGATAAGGACACCATGGCAGACCATGTCAAAGGCCTTGCCAAATGCCATGTACACAGCATGCCTTTCTTCCCCTACCCATTTTGGTTCAGCAATCCCTTTGTTGTCCTTCAGGTTCTTGGAAATGGCTTCAGGACGATGTGTCCCATCACCATTTCAGGGATGGATGTAGGCTGACCAGTCTGTAATTCTGCCAATTCTCTTTCTTGTTGAGGATGGGATTGACGTCTCCCTTTTCTGAGGACCCCTGAACCTCTCTCTTTGCTCTGACCTTTTTGAGAGCACAATCCAGAATCATGGGCATGGGTGATGTAGCAGACAGGAGCACTTGCAATGTCCAAGGAAGCTCAGGAGAATCTCACTGGGCCAGAGGGTTTTTTTCCTGGACTTACACAGAGAAATGTCAGGGTTCTGTCAGGCGCACACATCTGAGCTGGTCTCATGGACTCCTGATGCACCCAGGGGTGTTCACAGAGGCAGTGCACCGCAGGAGTCCTCGTGTCTCTGTGGCCTCCTGCTGCCACTCCCAGAGGCTGGGAGGCACCTCAGCCATGTGGTGTGTCACCCTGCTCTGCACTCATCTGAGATGCCCCCCAGGATGAGGACTGGACAAAGGGACCATGTTCAGGGAAGGACATCCCAGTGCTGCATTCAGGTGGTTTCCCATGGGAGGTTACTCCCAACATGAAGTGACCTCGAGGCACTGTCTGTCCCACAGGCCTTCATGGAAGCCCAAGGAATAGCTGATGGTGTTTGTGCTCACTCAGATTCCTCTCACCTCACATATGTGATGTGCATGCTTACATCTCATCTGTACAATGCAAATGTGGACTTCTGACCTACTCATTCATTGTCCTTCCATGGAGGCACAAAGAACCTCTCCAAGCTAGGCTGAGGGGCCAGAGCTGGAAATGGTGGTTGTGAGGGGCCATTCTGGAATGATTGCCCTGGGGCAGCTTCCCCAGGGTGTCCAGGAAACATGGGCACAGACCAGACCCTGCTCTGCTGGTCCTTCAGGTCTCTCGCAGGAGTCCTGGCTATGCAAGGACACTGCTGCGTGACCCAACCCTGCACACTCACATTGTTTAGCTCTATATTGGTGTTTTCATCTGTGGGCCCCTTTCCTGGGCATGTTCTTGAGAGGAGCTTTGAAGGAAGACCTAAGCCTTCAGGCACTGCCCTGAGGAGATCACCTTTCCTTATGGAAATGCTGTTATGGAGGCCAGCTCTGTCACAGAAGTGGCCATTGCCTGTCCCTGCCTGTGGTCAAAGGACTTGCATGCAGCAGGACTGTGACCAAGCTGCCAGACTACTCAAGGCTACAAAAGCAAGTGCTCAGAAAGAGGTTATGGAAGTGGAAAGAGACCCTGTTAGCCAAGAGGCCTTAGAAGGCAAAGCGTTGGTGCTCCCTGGCAGTGCTGCCATGTTGCGACTCTTTTCCCCTCCACCCATGCACACAGAAACTGCCATGCAACTCCAAAAAGGTATTGGAGGAAAGATCGCAGAAAAAAATAGTCACTGAAAGGCCTTTTATTTTGTTTAAACACCCATAGCTGGGCTTCTCGTTTACACAGCCACTTGGTCAGAAAAGCAAAGCAGACAGTGAATTAGAAAGGAGACAACAACATTATCAGAACCACCACCACCATGAAAAAAATTTCAGAAGACAGGCTGGGCCTTCAATGAGTTACATTATAGCTGCTATGCAGAAGAAATTTATTGCTTCAGAAAACCATCCAGATATCAGTTTCCACACTGCATCCTTGAGCTCCTGGTTCCTCATGCAGTAGATGAGGGGCTTCACTGCTGGAGGAACCACCACGTACAGAACTGCCACCACAAAGTCCAGCAAAGGAGAGGAGATGGAGGGGAGTTTCAGGTAGGCAAACGTGGCAGTGCTGAGAAAGAGGGAGACCACAGCCATGGGGGTAGCTCACCTGATCCTTACAGGCACTTCACTCCACATCTGTTTTGGTCGAGTTGGGTGCTTTCCTGTGACTATGGAAGAGAAGAACCATTTCAGAAGAGGTGGACATAAAAGCCCAGGAAAGCTCTGGAAGAAACCAGGAAGATTGTAACAAGCACAGGGAAGATCCAAAATTCTCAAGGATTCTTCTGAAGAGTGAGTGGCCCTGAGCAGCAGTGATTGGCTGTGTTTAAATATGGTAGAGAGGGTCTGGGCTGATGGAGTCTGAGCCCAGAAATGGAAAGCAGTTGACGTCTATTGGCGCGGGAGAGAATGAGAATGTTTGTCCTGGGAAGATGGTAGGAAGGAAGGCCCCTCCTGTGCAAATCAGGGATGATCCAGTTGTTTGCACCCATGGCTCATCTTAGGAGACAGGGAATGTCTGGTGCTGGGAGTGCCTGTGCTCTGTCATGCCCCAGGAGCTGATCTTCCTCTCCCTCCCTCCCCATACTTGCCTCGATCTCAGGAAACATCCATGAGCCTGGAGGGTGGACTAACCTCCTGTCTGAGGGCAAATACACTGAGTTTTGATTTTGAGGTAGCAGAAGAAGGAGCATGTGCAGTTCGGTGTTGGGATATGGAGAAGCTGGCGGTTCATGGCCTAGATGGATATACTCTTTGCTGGGTTAAAAACTGGCTGGATGGTCAAGCCCGGAGAGTCGTGGTGAATGGAGCTAAATCCAGTTGGCGGCTGGGCACAAGCGATGTCCCCCAGGGCTCAGTTCTAGGGCTGGTCTTGTTTAATATCTCTATCAATGACCTGGAAGAGGGGATTGAGTGTGCCCTCAGTAAATTTGCAGACTACACCAAACTGGGCGGTAGTGTTGATCTGCTGGAGGGGAGGAGGGCTCTGCAGAGAGACCTGGACAGGCTGGATCAATGGGCCCAGGCCAATTGGGTGAGGTTCAACAAGGCCAAGTGCCGGGTCCTGCACTTTGGTCACAACAACGCCATGTAATGCTACAGGCTTGGCAAAGAGTGGCTGGAAAGCTGCCTGGTGGAAAAGGACCAGGGGGTACTGGTTGACAGCCGGTTGAACATGAGCCAGCAGTGTGCCCAGGTGGCCAAGAAGGCCAATGGCATCCTGGCTTGTATCAGGAATAGTGTGACCAGCAGGAGTAGGGAAGTGATCGTGCCCCTGTACTCGGTGCTGGTGAGGCCGCCCCTTGAATACTGTATTCAGTGTTGGGCCCCTTGCTACAAGAAAGACGTTGCCTTGCTGGAACATGCCCAGAGGAGAGCAACAAAGCTGTTGAGGGGTCTGGAGCACAAGTCTTACTTGGAGCGGCTGAGGGAACTAGGGTTGTTTAGTCTGGAGAAGAGGAGGCTGAGGGGAGACCTGATCGCCCTCTACAACTGCCTGAGAGGAGGCCGTAGCCA
>NW_009260787.1:94065-95241 GCF_000687185.1 Egretta garzetta
CAGCCACTGGAAGGGGCTGCCCAGGGAAGGGGGCGAGTCCCCATCCCTGGAGGTATTTAAAAGATGTTTAGATGTGGTTCTTTGGGACATGGTTTAGTGGAGGGATGGCAGGGTTAGGTTAACGGTTGGACTTGATGATCTTAAAAGGTCTTTTCCAACCTAGATTTTTCTATGATTCTATGATTCTACGGACACACAATGCACCATCCAGCCTGCAGCAGAGGAGTCCATCAAGGATAAGGTGGAGGTGTGTGGAGACCCACTGGTGGGAGCAGGGAGGGTATTCTGGGCTCCTGGGTCCTGCCCCAGTATCAAAGCCTTCTTCCTGCCTGGCTGAAAGGTTTCTCTGCCATGGGAACTGGGACAGGCAAGGATCCCAGACATGAGAGAGGGACCCTGGCCCAGCTCCCCGCAGCACCAGCTTTAGGGCAGGGACACAGAATGCCCTCTGCCATGGAGATGGGCCCACGTGAGCCTTCTCCCAGACATGCTCTTCTCCAGGCCAGGGGCTGGGTGACAGGTTTGGGCTGTATCCTGTGTCTCTCAGGAATCCTTTCTCCCTTCCCTGGGCTCTCCCTCCTCTGCCTCCCACAGTGATGAGGCAAAGGTCCCCCCACTCCCACCCCCTGCACCTCCAAACCGGTCCTGCCCCAACAAAACCCCAGACTGACCCCCCTGGCCAGGCAGCAGGAGGGCAGGGCTGGGGCCTGGAGTGCAGCAGGAGGATGGGGTCCCAGGGCTGCCATGGGGCCTCACAGCCCCTGCCCAGGAAGGAGGCAGCTCTGGGGCTGGGACAGGAGTGTTCAGGCTCTGGGAGGGCCCAAGGCAGCAGACCATGGAGTCTGGGGTCCTGGCAGAGCCAGCCAAGGGGCAATGCCAGCCCCATGTGCCCCAGCTGCTCCCAACCCCTATGGGAGGTGATCCACTGACCATGATACCCCCCTGGGGCTGGCTGGGGAGTCCAGGGCACTGCAGCCACATTAGGGCTGGCTGCTGTGAGGCCACAGCCCTGGGATCACCCCAAACAGCAGCTCTGTTGTGGCCTCTCTGCATGGGACCAGCTTGGACCAGGCAGGGCCTGGGGGAAAGAGCAACTGGGGAACCCCACAGTGAAGAGATCGGCAATCATGGGACGTTGTCAAGAGCCAGTTTTTGCTGAAAACTGTGGCTGGTAGG
>NW_009260787.1:95381-96781 GCF_000687185.1 Egretta garzetta
CCGGAGACCATGATCTCTCACACCTCCACAATCTGCCCCCAACACTGTTGTCCCCAAGACGCGTCCCTTCCCCACTACCATGGCTGTATTCTCTGCTCCTCCCCATCATCCTCAAGGAGACACCCTGACACCTGGGCAGGTAAACACCAGCTCCAGCTCAAACCTCCAAAAGCTTTTAATAAGAACAAAGATGGCAGCATGATGCAAATCCAGGGGAATCAAAATGGAGGAAATGCCCAGATGCTTGCCCATGGGAGAAGGGAGAGGGTTCCCTGGTGCTCAGGGCTCTCCCAGCTGGGCAGCCCTCTCTTCCCACCCGGCTGCCCCCAACTGCACAGCAGGACTGGGCTGTCCTGGCCCGGGGCTCAGGGACTGGTGGACGCTGAGCTCCAGTGTCCACGCCTTTGTGTCCTCCGGGGGGTGGTCCAGAGGACACCCACACACGTCGGTCTGGGGACAGACACCAGGCATCTCCCTCAGCCCCAGGGGCCCCAGCACTTCTCTGGGAGTGCAGGTTTGCCCCTGCAAGCAGCAAGGCAGGCCATGGCACATTCAGCCCACGCAGTGCCCCTCCTGCTCTGTACATCACCGTCCTCCCTTTCCCTCACCACTCCTGACATGGTCAGCTCCCTGTCTCATCCCCAGGCCCCCAAGGAAAATTCCTGGGGCACGTTCCCCCACCCCAGGAGGTTGGGCTCTCAGAACAGCAGTGATTCATGGGCACCAGGCACCACGGATGGCACTTCATAAACCAGAAGCACCATCTTTCCGTCTCACCTCCGGGGGAATCCCTGGCTCCTGATGCCTCCTCTGGTGCCCTGGGCATTTCCCAGTCTCCCTGCCCAGGGGAAGGATCCTCCCCAGGCTCAGAAACCTCCCTGGCATCATCATAGCCATCTGCTGGGTCACCCCCGGGCAGAAAAGGGACATCTGAAAGGAGAGGGGAGCTGATGACACTGAGAAGAGACACTGGCAGAGCAGAGGATGGGAGGATGCGCAGGGACATAGGGCGCAGACACTGGTGTTGGTGGCAGCACAGGAGACTCCCCGCTGCGTCCTCCCCACCTCCGATGGTGACACTCAGTGCCACCGCTGTTCTTCACATGCCTGCGGGGAGGAGAGCGCCACTCCTTCCTGCACCCTATTACCTGGTGCTGATCCTGGACCATTCTCCTCTTTGCTGTCCCTGGGGTAGGGCTGCAGCTTGGTCAGGGAGCCCTGGGAATAGGAGCCTGGCAGGAGGCACAGCGGGTGTTATGGGAGTGTGCTCTGCCGAGCAGGCATGTGGTCAGTGCTGCTGGGGACGGGGGACCCACAGAGCCAGAGCTGAGTGGGGAGGAGGGCTCAGGACTCAGCCTGCTCCCCTGGGACAAACTCTGTCTCCCAGGGGCTCCCAGAGC
>NW_009260787.1:97126-98383 GCF_000687185.1 Egretta garzetta
CAGCAGGGCTGGCCCCGGGACAGGCAGAGAGGGGACAGGAGCGCGCTCTGCTGCCCCAGCTTTGCTCTCCCGGTCCAGCAAAAGGCGATGGCCACAGCACAGCCCCACTGCGCTGTCTGGTCACTGCTCCTGCTGCCTCAGTGAGGGCTGTTTTCCCATGGAGATGGCCTGGGGCAGCGACACCCTGGCACTGTCCCCTCAGAAACAGCCCCCGTGCTCCTCTGGCCCCTGGGTCAGGTTCCTCGTGCTGAGCTGGGAGCAGATCCCACCTTTCCCCTCCCCCTGCAGCTGCCCCATCTCTGCCCCAGGCTTCCAGAGCAAGGCCCCTGCCCTGCCGGGGGCAGCTCAGGCTTGGACAGAGGAACAGCCTTGGGGCCTGAAACCATGGGCATGGACCCTGCTGCCCCACGCTCCTCCTCCTGGAATCTCCCCTGACCCAGAGCCCCTCCAGAGCCACCCAGAGCACTGAGAGTGAGATGTCCTCGTCTGCCTCCCCTCTGCTGCCATCTCCCCCAGCCCAGCTCTGCCATTTCTTTCCTTGCCCTGTCCCTAACTCCAGCTGTGTCTGGATTCTCTCTCTACCCCGTGCTGCTGGTGGCCTGTGCTTCAGGCAGTCAATGAGGTGGGACAGGGGAGAGCAGGCAGCACACACTCTTGTCCCCCCAGCTCTGCCTCGGCCACTCCTTGACACCTCACAGCAGCCCTGGACTTGACAAGAGGCATCTTTCCCCAGGACCCACCTCTGCGCCCAGCCCTGGCGCTTCGCACTTGCCCAGCCAGGAGGGCCAGGAGAAGGCAGAGAAGGGCCCCCAGGATGATGCACATGATGACGGGCAATGAGAGTCTCCTGCTTCCAGTCAGACGGCCCCGCGTGGGATCTGCAGGGAGCACAAAAAAGGGCACCACCAGGCCTGGCAGAGCTGTGGGGCTGGGACACCCCCGTCCTGACACCCATTACCCTGGGGGCAGGGGACCCCAGGGGCTGAGTGATGAGGAAGCTCCCACCCTGCTGGAGAAACGACAGCCCTCCCCAGTGCTCCCCCCACTGCTCTCCCGGTGCCTCCTCCTGGGAGTTTCACGCCCTGGCAAGGAGCCCCTTCCCTCCAGCTCTGGGTCACAGCTGGCCCGGAGAAGTCCCAGTGCTGGTGGGGAGGACAGGTTACCTGCTCGGGGGGTTGGTGGTGCCGTCCTGGGTGCAGCTGCAGAGGAGGAGAAGGAGAGCTGGGCTGAGAGGGGGGGTGTGCAGGTACCAGGGAG
>NW_009260787.1:101424-104611 GCF_000687185.1 Egretta garzetta
GCCGGCCGCCCCTGCGGTTCCCCGCGGACAGGCAGCACAGGGACAAGCCTTGCCCAACCTCAGCACTGACACTGGCCCTGCTGAGACCCCAGGCAGAGCCCCCACGTCTCTGCCCCTCTGCAGCCCTGGGGATCGGGGACTGGGAGCCTGTGTCCCCGGCAGGGAGCAGAGCCAGGGGGACCTTTCTGACCCACCAGGGCAAGGCTGGGGCTTGTGCTGACCAGAAGCACCAGCAGCAAGGGCAAAGCCCAGCCCCGGCCTGCAGCTCACCCCTCAGCTCTGCTGCTGGGGGCACCTGGGCAGCCCCTATGGGTGTGGGATTGGGGTCCTTGGGGGTCTCTGTGGGGCTGCAAGAGGGCTGTCTGCAGCCTGAGGGATGGAGCTGACCCCCCAAGCCCTATCCTGGGCCTGTCCTGCAGCAGGAGAGCAGAGGAGCCCAGCCCTGGTGGTGGCCCCAGGGCCTCGGCCCCCTCTCTGTTGTGGGGGGGCAGAGATGCCTGAGCCTGTTCAGTTCTCAGCTCTCCCACATCAGAGTGGTTGGGCTGAGCAGATAAAGCTCTCCTGGGGAAGCCAGGGTTTCTCCAGGGAGAAATTCACCCTGGGTCTGCCATGGGGTCCCCTGCTTTGGGTGGCCATGGCACACCCAAGGGGCAAATGGAGTTCACCCAGCGTTTTCCCAGCACTCACCTGAGCAAATGACAGCAGCGTCGTTCTCATGGGAGCATGGTGAGGCCCCCAGGGCTGTCAGGGGGCACTGTCCCAGGTGGGCTTCTGTCCCCTCGCAGTGGAATGAGTCTCTCCAGACAGGTCCGGTTCCTCTCCCAAAATGCCCTCCTCTGGGAATGGACTCAGCAAAGCCACAGTTGAGGTGACGACAGAGAACGTGGGCGTCTGAGAGATCCCAGCGGGAGGCACAGAGGGTGCCCCAGCTCCCCAGCACCTCGACCTCCACCCTCCCTTCGCACGCCGTTCTGCCATTCACCAGCCTGAACCCTGTGTACTCTGGGGACAGAGAACAATGAGAGAGCATGGATTGTGCTCTCCCTCCCTCAGTAGCTGAAGGAGCGGCCAAAAGGGTGAGAGCTGGCCATTCTCCTCCTTCTGCACCATTTGAAGGCTGCAGACAATGACATCAGCCCTTCTGTCCAAACACCCAGCACAGCACAAGCCCTGCCCTGCTTCCCTTGTCCCCAGCACACCCCCGGTGGCTAACACCCCACCCGGAGTCCTTACGTGTGCAGGTGACACCGACAGTGTTTGCATGTGTGCAAGTCTGGTCCCTGGGGGATCCCCTGGGGCAGAACATGAGGGAGGCTTCATTCCCCACACATTGCAGCTCTCTGTCCCAGATGGGACCAAGCCCTTCTCCAAAGGGAGCTGCCCCATGGACGGACAGGGCTGTGCCGCACTGCAGGTCCCTACAGACGACGTCGGCAGCTTTGGGACCAAAGTCTGAATCACAGACAGTTTTCCACTGGTTCCCATCACGGATCTCCACACGTCCTGAAGGGCTGTCCCCTCCGACCAGCTGGAAAAATCCTGGAGAAACCAAAGACCCCTGCGAGTTCCCAGAGCCCTTGGGCAGTACCTTGACCACATCCCACCTCATCCCCAAGGAGGCCATAGGCAAAGAGCCCCTCAAGCAACCCAGCAGCTCCCAGCGGGTGCCAATGGCACAAGCACACCCGGGACCCCCTGTCGCTCCTCATGCATCATCACAGCACTTTTGGGTTTTCTTCTCTCTCAAACCCCCAGGCCCAGGCCCTGCTCAGACAAAGTGCTGCCATCCTGAAGAGCCTGGGCTCCCTGGCACCAGCCACAGGCACGGCAGCACCCAGGGCACGGGGAGACTGGCCCAGGCACTCTTGGCTGCTGCAGCCTGCTCTGCCTGCTGAGCTCAGGGCCGGGCTAAGGGACCCCTAGGGACCGCCAGAAACACAGCCTGCTCTCTGGGCAGTCTCGGGCTGTTGGGATGCTGCTGTTAGGTGGAACATGTCCCAGGGTATGGACATGGCACAGCTCTAGCTGCAGTGGGTGTCTGTAGCAGCCCCCCCTCTGGCACCTGCCTGGGGAGGGGTCCTCAGCCAGGGCCAGGGTGCACTGCCAGTCACACACATCTCCACCAAGGGCCAGGCCGAGGGCAGCAGAGCGGGCAGAGGAGCAGCCCTGGGCTGATACCAGCTCCCAGTGCAAGGACAGGCAGCGAGGACAGGGCGAGGGCTGGCAAAGCCCCCATGGCACAGGGCAGCCAGGGGCTGGGGGAGGCAGGAGAGGCTGGGCAGCAGCTGAGCACTGACAGCACAGGGCCATGTCCACGTGGGCTGGCTCTGGTGGGGTGACCCTCGGAGATGAACAAGGTGCTGTGTGTCCCCTGCCCCTCTGCCCAAGGCCAGTGCTTTTCCCCTTTGAGCATTCCCTGTGTTTAGGCTGAGGGACTCCTGCCTGCCAGGAGGCACCACCCAAATGTCCCCAGCCACTCTGCACCCTTCCCTGGGGCTGTGGGTGCCCACGTGAGCAGCTCTCAGTGCCTCTGGCATAGTGGGACCTGGGCCCTGGCAATGTCAGACAGGTCCCGGCTGAATGAGAGGAGAAAAATGGGACCCAAGAAAGACCAAGGGGAAGGGAGGGTCTTTCACCTGAGCCCCAGGCACCAAGGGATGGTGGGCTGAGCCAGCACAAGGGCCAGGGAGGGTGTACGCACCCAGGGTGGGCTCTCACGGGGCTTTCCTCAGGGACTGTGAGGCCAGCAAGGGATGTCCCAGCTCAGCACTGCAACCGGCCATACTGAGCCCTGCTCTGGCTTCCGCTCATTGCTTCCTGAGGGCACAGCCAGCTCCCTCCCCGCACCCTGGCCTCAAAGGAGGGGAATGGGCTGACCCTTACCTGAACACTTCACTCCAGCATCAGCTATGTGACCCCATGTGTATTTACCCCATCCACCGTGTGTACAGTCAGACAGGGCAGACTCGGTGCCTTGACAGCCAACATAAGCCATCCATGTTTGGCCAGATCCTGGCCCAAAGTATCCATACTGAGGAGCTTCGAGAGCAGACCCACAGCCCAGCTGTTTACAAACCACTGCAGCATCTTTCATGTCCCAGTCGCCACCATATACGGTGCCCCACTGGCCCTGGTGTTTCACCTCCACTCTCCCAGCACAGCGCCCGCCGCCATCCTCCAGCCTCCA
>NW_009260787.1:104736-106313 GCF_000687185.1 Egretta garzetta
CGCCCGCCAGGCCCATTCAGCCCCCCAAGGCCCTTGGCACATCCCCCCAGTCCAACAGCCCCTGCCCATGCCCTCCCACACACCAGGCCCCCAGGCCCTGCACAGGACACCGTCTCCTCCCCAGCCAAGCACGCACTGAAAAGCCCCAGGCCCGCAGCTTCCTCTGCCCTGACACCACCCAAACCCACACCACCCCCAGGGCTTTCCATGTCCTCAGGGGGCACTGAGATGATCCCAGGGATCCCCCCCAGACCATGTCCCTTCCTGCGCCCCAGGCATCAGCCCAGCCTCTCTGCTTGGCCAGGGCCCCCAGGAAGAAACTTCTCTGCCACCTGTGGGTGCAGACAGCCCGGTCCCCTTCTCTCTGGGGGGCACCAACTGCCTTCCTGGGGTCAGGGGGACCCTGGACCCTGAGCAGCACACAAACCCTCCAAGGCACCCTGGAGATCGGCTATGCCATGGCCATCACCGAGTGCTGCCGCCACCACCTGGGCCACTGCCAGCCTCAGGGGCACAGAACTGGTGAACAAGGGGTGCCAAAAAGGTACCCCAGGGTGGGGGTGTCGATAAATGCAGCCAGGCACAGGTATCCTTGAACATAGAGATGCATAGCAAAAGGCATAAGATCTATGGATTTGAGCACCTTCTGACCCTCATCTCAGTAGAGCCTGGAAAGAAACCCCTTTCCCAAAGGGATCCCGATGGCCCCACTGGAACGCGCTCACCCTGGGCTGTGAGAGAGGCCCAACCCCTCTTCTTCCTCAAACTGGAGCCATCTTGTGGGCTTCTGTTTCTGGCAAAATGCCTGCAGCCTGGTTGAATCTGGTAGCAAGAATCCTTCCTGCACCTGGTAGGATGCCAAAGTGCTCTAAAGCCCTGGGACCCTTTGCAACATGCCTGAATCCCATTTTTACGGTTGCTCCCCCTGGCTCCACAGGGGATGGATGAGGACGGCCAGCTCTGCAGTGCTCCCCAAGAAGGCATGCCCTTGCTCTGGCTGCTGCTCTCCAGCTGCAAAGGGATGCCCTCCATCCCATGAGCATGAAGCGTTGCCCTGCCAGGACCTGGCCTTGCAGCTCCTGCTGTGTTGGTACTTGTGATGTCACTGGTGGCTCTGAAGCTCCACGTGATGCCACATGTGCCTGAGTTGGTGATCGGGCAGAAGCATGCCCCGGGCTTGTTGTTTCAGGAATTATGGAGCCGCCACCTAGGCCATGGTAGGAATTAAACGGGGCCACCTCAGCAGGGCTCGGCCCTAGGGTCCTGCCTGCAGAAGACGAGTCGCCAATCTGCTGAGTATATAAGTGGTTTATTTATCCAAAATGCAGAGCAGCTCGAGCTGGGTGCCTCCAAGGAGGGACCCCTCCTGCAGATCACAGACCCCAGTTACACCCATACAGAAAGATCTCCCGGAATGTACCACCCACCATAGAATCATAGAATCATTTAGGTTAGAAAAGACCTTTAAGATCATCAAGTCGGAACCGTTAACCTAACCCTGCCATCCCTCCACTAAACCATGTCCCAAAGAACCACATCTAAACATCTTTTAAATACCTCCAGGGATGGGGACGCGA